>NC_057803.1:667941522-668219630 GCF_018294505.1 Triticum aestivum
CGCTCGCGGGAGCGTCGTGGGAGGGGGGGGGGGAGAGACGGATCAACTTCCAAACAACACTTATCAGGGTCCAAAACAAAGGCTTGAGGAACAAAACGAGGAACCGGTAGAGACCCATGAATGATGCAGAAATGGACAATTCTTAACCAATTTCCGCGGAGTTTAGGGAATGCGCCATTTATAAGCCCACTCATTGGTCTAACAGTTCAAGAAAGGTTTTTACCAGGAAAATGAACTATCGAGCTACTAAACGGGCCTTGCGGCGCCATTTACATCCCAAGCAGAGTTCCTGTAAAATTCACGCGTTCCAAACAGACCACGAAGACGGCACAACAAGCCGACCGGAGAAATTCAGACCATTCCAGCATCACGATTGTGATGAAGTTCTTCTTCACCCAACAAAGTGTTTCGTTTGGGTATGTGTTACGCCAGCAACAGCAGGCTCAGGCAACTCAATGGGAATGCACAACAAACTAGTAGCAACGAGGACTTAAGTTTAGTTCCCACATTCGGTACATGATAGAGCAAACATAATAAACTGAAACACCCGGAAAATCATCGAATTAACAACATCCTAACTTACAACATTATAAGCTCATAGACCCTAGCTTCTCGACTAAGTAAGGCTGATGGGAATTCGCAAAAAAAAAAAGAGTAAGGCTGATGGTACCACTGACTAAGTAAGCACACAACAACCCCCCAATTCAAGCTCAAACTGGCTGGCATTGCCATGGGGCCGCACGGCACGGTGGTTTTCGGTTGCTTCAATTTTTCGCAGCTTGATGTTCCACTTCGTCCCAGCGGTATATGCTGCCATCCTCGCCGCAGGCAAGGATCGTGCTGAAGAATGGAAGAAAAGAAGAGTGACACACAATTCTTATGGGCCAACACCAAAACCAGACTTGAAAGAAGAAAAACTATGATGGATGCACATAGCAGAGATGAGAGGCTATATCCATAAAAGTACAGGATAAATAAATAAATACTAGAGAGGTACTACTGGATCAGAGATGGCGAACGGAATATGGTGATGTACCTTCCATCAAACGACACTGCAGTCTGCCTTATTGTCATTTTGCATTGCGGACTACTCAGCCTGGAAATTATCAGTGTGTACATGCAGGAACATACAAGTTAGTAGCTAGCACCACCACAACATGCAGAGGAGGAGAAACTGGGAATAGCTGAACTTGCTTGGTTAAACTTACATGGTAATTAGCTCAGGAGGGCACGTCTGTACATCCCACACATAGATTTCGCCTTTGCGGTTGCCTGTTTACGAGCAAATGATTAACCACAAGGGTTATACTTTTTCAATTTCATCTAACCCTGATCAGGTGCATGTAGATGAGTTCGTTTACGAGCAAACGATTAGCCACGAGCATGTTTTTTATAAAAATTAGTTTTTCATGTGTACAAGTACGGCCATCCTCAGAAACTTGTTAACAATCACATAAGAGTACAATACAGAAATATGTCTGCAGATAATAATTTCAATATAAAGTGTTACCTATTGCTAATTGATTGAAGTGAAAATCACATGAGAATTTCATAAACCAAATGTCACAATCGGGCACAGGGTACTTCTGAAGAACATCAATGCTATCCTGCATATGGAATGAAGAAACACTTCAGATGAAGGCACATAGTATGGCCGGGATCATTTTTATAAACAAAGGAGCACAACCAGAAGTAGTTGAGAGAATTGCATATTTCAACCCCAAACTTTTGCCCTAGTCTAATTTACAACCCCGAACTCCAATACCATTTAAATTACAACCCCCAACTCTCAAAACCGGCCAGGATTCAACCCTTCCCTCTCTAAACAGTAAATTCAGTAAAATACCAAAAATTCAAAAAATCTGAATATTTTTTTCATGGAAGATGTATCAATGCGTGGGGTCCGTACCATTTTTCATCGCGTTCGGACATCTGGGTAGCTCTCAGCCAAAAAACAAAATCAGCCCGAACGGTGCATGAACAGTTAAATGTTTCACAGACCCCACATTTGTCTTTTTTGCTGAGTGCTACTCAAATATCGAAACAAGCTAAAAAAAATCTAACTTTTTTGAAACTACTTTTCACCAGGTGAAAAAATGAAACTTTTTTTATTTACTGTTCACCCAGTCAACGGGTTAAAACCGGTCAAGAGGTAGAGAAGGGTTGAATCCTGACCGGTTTTGAGAGTTGGGGGTTGTAGTTTAGACGGTATTGAAGTTCGGGGTTGTAAATTAGACTAGGACAAGAGTTCGGGGTTGAAATATGCACTTCTCTCGAAGTAGTTTGGATCAGTACAAAAGTATAATTTGTTAAGCCCTACAGTTCTTTAAGAGTAAAACTGCATCACCTCGCCATGACCCTGCTCTTTTGTTTTTGGCTCCCACAGAACAATTTCATTTTCAACACTCTGCAAGTTCAAGGCGAAGCAGATCAGATGTTCTCATCCTTCAGGAAATAATTAAATCAGCATCGAAAAACAGGTGGCAACACTAATCTTTGATATAAAAAAGTCTGAAATTTTGCACCAGTAAGCATTCTAACATTGTATTCACACTAAGTCATCTCTCCTACAAAAATGAGCAATTTACCTTCGACAAGATGAAGTCACCAAGCCACCTAGTACAGTCAACATAGTTAGAATGCACCACGCAAGTCATAAGCTGAAAGGGGATAGATCAGCACGATGCTGAGAGGGTTAAGAACAATACTAAAAGTTTGCATAATAACAGGTTCAAAGATGAGAGATTCTTAACATACCGGAAATTGGACAACTTTTGTTGGAAATTTTGATGGAAGGTCAGTCCATGTAAAGGATTTCTTCACGTATGGCTCAAATTCTATGACAACATTAACAAACCATGTCAGTGATCAGCAGTAACAAAATGTAAATAGGAAGCACGATTGATGAAATGGTTCGCTAACCTTTCATTGACCAGATTTTAACAGTATTATCCATGCCACAACTGGCAATTTGATGCATATCAGAAGGGTGGAAGTCCTGATATAAGGGAAGTATGAATGAAAGGACAGTTAGTGCCGAGATAACATGTTTTATTTTTCAGTGATACGAACTATAATTTGATCCACTCAATAATGGCAGTAGCTGGCAGACAGCTACATTTAGAGTGTGTTCGGATTTAGCCCAAGCTAGCCTTGCCAAATATTTGGCTAGCTATAATTTTGGTGAAGATTTTGCTAGCCCATGATTTGTCCAACATTGGTAAGAAAACTGAACTAGGGTGGCCAAACGGGCATTGAATTGGCATGCCAGAAAATTGGCCATGATCCTAAGTTCCTAACAAAGACCAAGTTTTTGATTATGAACCAAAATAATGGTAGGGTAGCTTTTGGCCACAATCCAAACATATCTTCGGGTAGTGAAGTGAGTGGTAATATAAAACAATGTCACTAGGAGGTAGGTGTAACTTACAACACTCAATACATCATGACGGTGACCTCCTCCTCCAGCAAAAATCAAGACGCAGATCCCTGTATGGACATTCCATAGCCTAACAGACTCGTCCTATAAGGCCATATAAACTGCATCAGAAAGGTAAAAGGCATAGGTATATCCAGCACCACACCAGGTTATCTTCCAACCTTGCTTGCAGAAATGAGGAGCGAAGGCTTCAATGGTTGAGTTCTTATCTCATTTATTGAACCACCATGGCCAATAAAACTCTGCATGATTTGTAAGACGAAATAAGAAACTTACTCCACGTTCGTAATCATTAGTTTAGGATATTGAATCGTCATATATATGCCCGGTTTCATTACTACCTAAGAAGAATAGATCTGCTAGGTTGTGCATGTTTTCACCATGCTGCTAGAGCCTAGACGTACCAAAGTATTTGACATCTACATTCTCTTTTGGAGAAAAATAAACTACTGTATAGCAGAAAGACAACTTTTCCTACAAATCCAAATCATCATCTCGAATGGACAATACAGAGAAACCAACAATTATCAAATAAGTAACTGTTTCAGAAAGGACATCAAATAAGCAGCTGAATAGTAGATTGATGCAAGTGAAACTTCATCCATGTTGGCCGCAATAACGAAGTAGAAAACTCTGGCACTGTTATACCTTAAACAACTTCCCGGTGGCACAGTTGATGACCCGAATGACCCTATTGCTTCCTGCTGCCACTAGCAGTGGTGTACCGCCAAGGTCAGAAGCCCAGCTCAGAGTGTAGAATGACTGAGCATCCTGAGATAAGACGCAGACCTCATCAGCCTCAGAGAAAGTACAACTAATATAAGAAACTGGAGATTCTAGAGATTGCAATGGAGCTTACATCCGGATCAATGTATGCTTGCAGAACAGCCAAGTTACCGTCGGGGAGGGCACGGTACGTCGTCACCTGCAAGATCAACAGAGCTAACTTGTGGACAGGAGCACACCAGAAGTAACAATTATTCGAATCAAACCCAGCTCTCCCGCTCCACGATTCACAGTTAAGAACATTCCGAAATCTAAAGACAGAGCAAAGATCGAGCGAGCGGGCAACCAGAAAAGGCTTACACGATTGCCGCCGGCGGTGGCGAAGACGTCGTAGTAGCGGGCGTCGATGAAGTTGAAGCCGATGGCGTAGAGCGGGCGCTTGCCCTCAGTGTGCTTGCTGCAGAGCTTGAACGCCCGGCTCCCGCTGGGGTTCAGCGACCCCACCGCCGCCTCGCACCCTAAACCCTGCACCGGGCGCAGGCTCGCCATGGGCTCCTGGAGAGGCTGGGGCTCTGGCGCCTCCTCCTCCTCCACCGCCGCCTTCCCCTTCCCCTTCCCCCTACCCTTCCTCTCGGCCGGCGCTTTCGCGGCAGCGGCGGCGGCGGCTGGGGCGGGTGGGATGGGGCGGCGCTGTGACCTCCGGAGCGTGTCGAGCTCAGGCGTTGCCGCGCTTCAGAGTTGAGAGATTTGGGGTTTAAGCACCGCGTGGAAATCAGATTTACATTTTTCTTCTTATTACGAAAATCAAATTAGGAAAGAATCAAGTGGATACTAGTACAAAACTTTGCTGTATCAATAAAAGCAATTAATCGGGCACCTGCATGCAGTTTACACTTGGATTTACATCTTTCATTTTTGGCAAACCTTTAATGTAGTACAGTAATTGGGTTTTCAAATTGCAAATAGGGACACGAGTATATCAATAGCAAACATTTAATTATATAAGTATGCAGGTTACAACTGGATGTGTACTGTAGTAACTGAGATGGGGCTACTGCCCTCTGCAACCGGATTTACATCCATTCGCAGCAAAAAAAAAAGAAAAAAAAGAAGGATCATTCTACTTTAAGGTTCAAGTAACGCTTTGAGATTCATGTAAACTAAGAGATCGACCACAATGCAAGAAAAATTGTACAACAAAAGTTGATATACCTGGATTTTGCTTCAACTTCACTTAAAAAGTTGTGTGATCAAATTTCCCACCATGAGGAAAATCACTCATACTAAAGTAAAAAAAAATGTTATTTTTTGAAAATAACCTGATAAACTTAAACTATTTGTGTTATCAATGACAATAAACCACATACCATAACTAGATTGAGAACCAAAGGAACTATATAACATAGATCTAGAAATAAAATTTACTTTGATTTAGTAAGAAAAAAGGTTTGGAGTAACAATATTTTTCGTGTACCACTTACCTTTTGAGACGCGGTTTATACTGCATCTTGCCATTGGAACCCATCGGCGGCGTCTCATCATTCGGGGTGCTCATGCCGTAGCAAGTAGTTGGACTAAGGGGCCTTGATAAGATGCCTAAGGTGTAGTTGTGTGGGGTTTTCTAGATAGTAGTCTAGACAACGAGACTAAACATGTACAATATGTTTGACATGCTTTGTCGGATATGGAAGAAAGCGTCGATTTTTCTTCAGGGGAGTCTCAGATCCACATGTGCGGCTGTAACCACAAAGCAAAGATGGTCAAAATTGAATAAGGCAATGAGATGTCACTGTCCGATGAAATCGGGTAAGTGTTAAGGTGCGATAACAACAAGACAGCCGGAGAGGAGGAACACGAGGAAGATAATGGATACCTGGAGTGAAGGATGTTGGCGGCGGCGGCGGATGGAATGAATTGTATGTTCGGGTTTATATAACTGAAATTTAGGGTTTCAAAACTAGCTGATCAAATGTGTCAATGGGCCTGTTGTTTTCATGGGCCTACCTGTTACTTGGGCCCGACACCTTATAGAATGTTCGTGGAATGAAACCATGGATTTTTCATCATCTGTAAAGGTCGTTTCGATAAATAAAAACTAGATTAAACTCCCATTGATTGCACTACCCTAATTTGATAAGGATTATACGAGTAGCTAGATCTCTAAAAGTACTCGTTAAACTCTGGTGTGCATCTAGTCCCTACATTGAAGTTATTCAGTACATTTTGTATTCATAGCTTATGTATATAGTATAGAATGTACTATCAATCAACATAATTGATTTGTATATGGCTTTGTGATAGCACAAATCCTGCTTTAGACATCCGTTTTCCAAACTGTTGATAAACTTCCAAGCCGGATATTCTGATTTACCCTAGAAACCTTCGTCGATTGTAACATCCTCCCTTCATGGATCTTAGAGGCTTTCTACTCCTGCACAAGTTATCAAACCGGTTAGCGTACGATACGTGAATCACGGTACTCCTTCCCCGAGTCTGGATTTCTGCCAAACAAAAAGAGCATCGAGCACGTCTTTGCCTGGTGTGACCCATGGCTTATCTCCTTGGTGACCTTGCAATGTGCCATTGTTCTTAGTGACTCATTATTTGATGATGAAAATAAAAATTGAAGACATAGATCCGATCTGATATCGTTAGAATCCCACGGTCGGTGCTAGTTATTGAGGGATTTTGCATCGGGTCCAAACAACACTACTAGAACGAGCACACAGAATGGTAGACATGGGAACATTACCCCAGGTTTCGGTGGATCTAGAACACAAATAAAAAGGCTCACATGATCTACCTGGTTCGGGCCCACAATTTGGGTAAAAGCTCTACTCACATTGGTCTTTTTCTTATATATATATATGGGGAGTATACAAATTGTTGATGTTTAAGAATCAACTTTTGACTAGGGGGTATCGACTGGTGGAGAGACGTCCTACACAAACAATTTTTAGCCCCTTTCTGCGACAGAGTTTTAAACCATCGCCTTGCCTATTTGTGCGATGGGGGGAGGGGGTCCATCCCACATGACCCAGAAAACGTCTGTCATAGCTCCTCCGGTCACATACGCTTAGCGCATATGCTCATACGAGATCGGGGGAGCTAATACAGACGATTTCATTGGAAAGCCCTGTCAGATCATCTTGCCATCCCACACAGAATGAGTTTAGATTTTTTTTAAATTAGACTTTGCTAAGATGGTGTTTGTGAAGGAGGAGGCACTTTTATAGTTAGACAGCGTAAAATAGATTCTTACTGAACTGAAAGCAGATGTGGAGAAGATAAATTTGGTTGATCATGCATCAGTCGATTAGAGAAATGAATATATTGTTCTACTATTATGCTCAACATACTTTGTGCTTATGAAGATGAACTAGCTATATTTTGTACTGTGTTGTTTTCACATAGCTATCGTACTATCATGTTAAAATATATTTGTGTGCCTGATATGGAAGTGGCAAACAATTGTTCGATATAAAATGTGAATTTGCTTAATACTGAAAGTATTTATAGGAAACTAATAAACCTGATAAATTGGTCATTTATTCCCGCAGCCATTATAACCTTAGTCTCTTCAACCTTTTGATCGCGCCCACAACACAAACAAGCACACCCAGGATGACATATACAGAGAGGATATCTAGTGGCGCTCCAATGGAGTTCTGCATGCATCAAGTGGAGACCCACGTGAGGGAGAAGCACCACTAGGGAAAACCTTATACACAAAATCTTAGCAGCAGCGCGTGTTAAAAAAGGCGCTAGTGCTACATAGCAGTAGCGCGTGCGGGATAACCGTGCTACAGATACAAATGTAGTAGTAGTAGTGTGTGTCTCTGTAAAAGCGCTAGTACTAAAATTCCCACTTCTAAGCCGATAGGCTACACATAGTAGTAGCGATATTATAAAAACCGCGCTACCGCTAGGATTATTGTAGCAGCGCGTTTACGGTGAACAGCGCTACTGCTAATGAAAATAAAATAAAATTAAAAACAAGTATAAAAGTAAATGAAAATGAAATAAATAGAAAAGGAGAAAGGAAACATTAAAATGTAAAGAAAAAGGGAAAAAAGGAGAAAGGCATAGCAGTTGCGTCTGTTCATAAATATAGCAGCATCGTGTTTTCTAGACCCCCCGCTATAGAAAGAGAAAGGGAAATAAGAAAAGAAAAGGAAAATCCATAGCTATAGGAGTAGCGCGTTTATTAAAAATTGCTATAGCTATCTTAGCTATAGCGCAATTTTATAAAACTCATTACCGCTAAGTTTGACTTAACCCAAAAGCGGCTTACCCCCAGCCACCATTTCACCCCCAAATCCCTCGCCCCACTTCGCCGACGTCTCCCCAATTCGCCATCATCCCAGTTCGCCGCCATCTCCTGCCAACGTCGATGCCCCGGATCCACCAGAGCCGCGCGCCATCGACGCCACCGAAGCCGCGCCCCCAACGCCACCGGAGCCGCGCGGCCTCATCAACACCACCGGAGCCGCGCGGCCTCATCAACGCCACCGGAGCCGCCCTCGGTGCCACCAGAGCCACCCTCAACGCCCCTGCCTCCCTCGCCGCAACTGCCTCCCTCGCCATCACCGGAGACGCCCCTGCCTCCCTCGTCACCACCGGAGCCATCCTTTGTAAGCCCCCACCCCTCCTCTCTCTCTCATGCATAGCAGAAACACTGGACAGAGAACTAGCTAGCTAGGTTAACTAGTTTAATTAGGTTAATTATCTAGCTTAGTGCAAAAATTTAGTTAGGGCTTTAACATAGAACTAGTTAGGTTAACTAGTTTAATTAGGTTAATTATCTAGGTTAGTGCAAAAATTTATTTAGGGCTTTGACAAAGAACTATCTAGGTTAACTAGTTTAATTAGGTTAATTATCTAGGTAAACTAGCTAGGTTAACTAACTAGGTTAAATAGCTGGGTTGATTAGGTTCGTTAGGTTAACAAGCTAGGTTAACTAGGTTGGCTAGGTTAGAGCAAAAATTTATTTTAGAGCATTAGGTCAGAAGGGTTAGAGAAATGGAGTTCCTTTGCAATTTAATTGGGTTCTGTCCTAGGCAGAGAAGGGTTAGAGAAAATAATGTGTGTGTGTGTGTGAGAGAGAGAGAGAGGAATAGCTAGAACATAATTTGGGTTCTGTCCTAGGCAGAGAAGTGTTTAGTGAGGTCATTTTGCAAAGGTTTTTTATTTTTGAAAAGACCACTATTTTTCAAGGAAAAGAATTTAGGCCCGTTTTATTTTAAATATAATCTCTTCCTAGACTTTTATTGTTGATTATATCTTTTCATTGAAGTGGTCATGTTATATCTTTTCATTGAAGTGGTTCGGTTGTCCCCAAGTGGCCTTTTGTTGTTTCCAGGGAATGAAGTCGAGTGGCCTATATTTTGCCGGAATGTTGTCAACTTTTTAGCAAAGGTCATGCCAAATTTTCCATGAATTTCGGCATGACTTGTGCTACAAACTAGGACATATCGAGTGCTCGGGATTTGCCGCACCGGGAAGGAATCAACGTTCCTTCAAAGCATAGGCCTTTTTCTGTCATTATTCATTTTATTAGGTCTAGAATTAATTGACTAGATTTAATCGTAGGAAACATGGCTAGCAACTATGAAGGACAGGGTTCTGGTGATTGCGTCGACATCTACCGGGCGACAGACGAATTTTTGAACCTTGCCGACGATCAATAGTTGTTCTTGATGGGCCCACCTATCGCATCGGAGACTGAGACCGACATCCAGACCAGCACTGAGACTGAGACCGGTACCGAGACAGGCGCCGAGATCGGTATAGAACCGAAAGCAAAGAGGCAACGACGCCCAAACCAGCTCATGACTACTAGATTGGTGGTCACGGAGGTGGACGACGGCAATTTTCAGCCAAAAGAGCCCGAGAAAGCGCACGAGTGTTATGACAATCAAATAGGCTGCATCGTACGGACAACCACCACCATCAACAATGAGAAACTAAAGAAGATAGAGGCCCTCCCTCCTAAAGAAGCTGCACCAGATATTCTTGTTCTCGGGCCGGGATGAAAAGGAATATAAAAATCCAGATAAAGACCCGACAATGAAGAAGATAAACAAACGCGCCATGACCAAGTTTAGCGAAGCGTTGGCTGCTTGGAAAGCAAGGGTGAAACATCGGATCATCAACAAAAAGGAACCCTACTCTGAGATTGTAAAGGATAATCCAATAATCACGGAAGAGTAGTTTCAAATATTCAAGGCGGCTTGCAAGACTAAAGCTGCCAAAGAAAAGTCGAAGTACATGAAGGGGCTTCAATAGAGAAACATGGGGTGCCACCACCTCAGAAGCCGTGGTTACGGTGGGAAGAGGTCCATATGGGCCAAGGAGGACGCGGAACGCGAAAGTCTGGGCATCCGAGACCCCTTGGCAGATTTCACCGTCCCGCAGGAGCGTGACGCCTCAGGGCTCGGTACCATTGGGACCCAGTCAAGAAGGTTTTCGAGACGGGCCCGGTCACGATGGAGTTCATGAGACTGCTGGTAATTTTAGTTTATGATCAATTCGACTGCATGTTTAGTGATATTTGTAAACGATCCTTATTCCTTTTGAAGAGAGAGCAGCACAGGATTCGGCCGAAAGCAACTCGCCGTCTGAGGCGTTGGAGAGGCCCAAGTGGGACACCCCATTCAACCGAGCGTTGAACATATTGAAAGGACTCCCGATGGACACCCGGCCGTCGTATGGACGCTTGCACGGTGTCGGAGACGGTGCCACGTGGAAAAAGTACTACCATGAGACCACAGACGAGATAAAGGAAAGATGGAGGTTAACTGAAGAAAACATCGACAAGAATGTTGAGATTGTGGTTGAGAAGAAATCAGCTAAGACAGTCGCAACAACGGTAGTTGCCGCAAAATAGGTGATTGCAAATATGTCTGGAGTCTTGGTTCCGGCCGTTGTCAGTTGGAGCAGGCAAAATCCAAAAAAAAATGCAACGGACTTTCCCCTTGCCGACTTCTTTGGGAGCATCTCGACTAGCGTTGCACCAGCACCTGCACTGGCTCCCGCACCAGCTCCTGCACCGGCTCCCGCACCAGCACCTGCACCTGCTCCTCCATCGGCTCCCGCACCTGATCATAGCAGCCCGTCCTCTGTCTCAGTCATGCTCGGCGGTTCTTCGTCTTTGGCTGAGCTCGACGCCCTCATGGTATCTGTCACACCGGCCCTCTTCAATAAATCTGTAATCTCTTGTTTCCATTGCTTTCGGATGTCTCACGTCGCAGACATGACATTGCAGGCCGACGTAACCCCGTGCACCATATTGTACACTATCGGTGACCAGAAGGTGGACGTGGGGAAGGTGACGATAATGAAGCCGAAGGAACCATTGTTCCACAGCCAACCGATCCCCCTGACGTCTTCAAGGTTTCCATGGCCAGTGTCAAACCGGGCCACGAGAATTTGGCTCCTACGGTACTAGGGGGGTGACGACGAGACCCCGCGGCGGCTTGGCGGTTGCAATGGGTGGGTCCTGTTGTGGCCAAAGACTTTGCTTCGTCTGGAGGCGGCCGGGAGCACACCCATGAGCACGCAGCCTCAGCAAGGTATGAACATCGACACCCCACCTACCCAATTAGCGTCGGCTGTCGTGCTGGGTGATAGCGTACGGGGTGAGGAAGAGGCTCCATTAGTCACTGATGACGTCGCCATAGATGAAGATAAGGATGATGATGACACTCACAGTATCTCAATACTGGCGCCTATGATGAGTACTCAGGGTTTGAGCGTCATGAGTCAGTGCCTGAATTGCCGCCTCCGGAGGCTGAAAGTATTATAGAAGACCTTCCAGTAATAAAGAAGCATAGGAAGAGACCGAGGAAATGCAACAAAGCTGCTTCTATGATCCAGCCGCCTCAGCAGCCTCGGGTTCAAAACTGTATATCTATCCCCGGTGCGGCAAAATGGCATATCCCCGGTGAACCAATCCTACATGAGGCAGCGCTAGAGGCCACACATGGCGATCTAGGGATACTTCATGATGATGTGCTGTGGAGAGAGAAAAGCCTCAACGCCTTGGAAAATCCAGGATACCCACTCTACGTGGTTAATGTGTCGCGACAAAGGTCGTACATCCACACATGCCCCACGGACAAGTTCTTCCGTCGATTCGATTACATCTTCGACATGTTTCACTTGAAGAAGCTGGATTTTACGTTTGTCCGCCTTTTTGCCTTGTACATGAACTACATCATTGGGGTTGAGCAGATACCTTATATCCGTGTCGCTGACCCGTACTTCATGCATGAGGGCTTCTTCGCAGTCTGTGCAGAGCACCGTGAATACCCCGAGGGACTACATCGTTGATTTCATGGTCGCCAATGAGGACAAGGAGGCAATTCTCGTGCCTTATCATCCCTTGTAAGTCATCCGCGCGGATATCCTTCCTTCAATTTTAGTCATTCATTTGCACGGTGGAGGCTAATTAATTTGAGGTGTACTTATTTTGCGCAGCGGCGGGCGCACCGTCCTCATCATCCTTTACCCCGATACTCCCACACTCTTTACTTGGACTCGTCATAGAACATGAACAAAAAGGATTACACCCACATCAAGTCTGTTCTCGACAGTGCTATCTTTTACTACGGCGTACAGGGTGGAGATTTCAAGAACAAGAAGAAAAGGGACGGCAGGCCCGCCTTTGGCAATAAGACCGACTTCTACTCCATCCAGCAACCGAGTGATACTCTTAGTAATGGATTCTATGTCCTACACCACATGCTGGAGTACAGACGGGATTAGCAGAACCTTCGCATGTCACCTAAATCCGGCGATGCCCGTATTCTGCAATGGGCAAAGAACGTAGGAGATATCCCAGATCATCGACTTTGAGCTGAGTTCTATCACATCCAGCGTGAACTTTCCCAAGTCATCGTGAAGGAGGTCCACGACAAAACAGGTATGTTCTATGAGGAAGGGAAAATGTCGCGGGAAGACGTCCGAACACGCGTAGCCGCTCAGCGTCTTGACCTGAAGCCTTTCACTAAGCTCGGGGACTATCTCCCTGACTTGGATGGATGGAATGACATGTTGGAGTGATTCTCGATATATGACAATGTGTCCGTTTAGTCCATACTTTCTGAATGACGAAACTTGGAGTTATGCATGACGAAACTTTATTTGTGATGTAGTTAAACCGTCCTCCTCAAGTAGAGAAGATCACTCTGGTTAGGGCATTTTGGGTACGATGGACTTTGTTATTTATGCTTATGATATATGTTGCTTCTATTTTTGCCAAGTGTGTCTCTTTCTGTTGCTCCACTATATATGTTGCATATCATCGACTCATGTGACGATGCAGGTGCATAGATCATCGATGACGAAGAAGTGCTATGCCAGGAGTATACGACGAGTGGCCGAAGTGTCAGGCCCAGGTGTATCGGGTTTCCGGTTTTCGAGCGACAGCCAGCAGTTAGTTTAGGTTCACGCTAATGCGAGAGAGGGATACGAACTCATGTACTGCATAGTTCCGCTCTCACTCATAGTGATAGCTCTTCTTGCGTATATCATTGTTTAGATGGATGACGATGTAGTTGCAAGTAATCGAGACTTGTATTGCTATTTTCGAGATGATGACGAGAGGCCACTTTGTGTTGGATGATGATTATGATTATGCCATGATTTGATGAGACTATTTGTATGTATATGCTATAATTACATTTGTATGTGTATGATATATATGCTAAAGGTTATTGTATAAAGCCTGTTCAAATACAAAACAAATATGCATAAAAATAAGAAACTAATAAAACTAGCAGTAGCGAGGGGAATAAAGTTAGCAATAGCGCTCCCTTTCCAGTAGTGCGTCCTCGTTAAAAGCGCTGTAGATATTAGCAGCAGCGCGTTGCACTAAAGCTCGCTGCTACTAGTCATGTATAGCAGTAGTGCTGGACGACACGCGCTACTGCTACATGTTAGCTGTAGCGCCTTATCAGTAGAGCAGCACCCCATGCTACTGCTAGGCAAAATACTCGCGCTACTGCTAGGCTTTTCCCTCTTAGTGAAGGACCTCGATGGTGTACACCAATAACCCGGCCGCGGTGGAGGACTCCATCAACACCATGGAGCAGTTGCTTGCTCAGGATGACAAGTACAAAGTGGTCAACATTGACCTCCAGTACACTGACGGTCGTCTCGTGTATGATCAGAAGGTTGTGCGCCCAGTTGTGTGTGCGCCATCACATCCTCGTCTACCACTACTCCGTGGATACAAGGCCTTGCGAGCGTTTCACCAAGTTTTTCAACAACCCGACTACAAGTTCGCTACAGTGGACACCATCGATGATGTACAAGTGCTCGAGACTTCGATCTTGGCCTGCTAGAAGCTTGTCGACATTCGTGGCCACTACAGGATCTACGGAAATATTAAGCAGAAGGCCTCCCTGGTTGACCTCGTTGTGGCCATCATTGCCCCCTACTGCAGATGCTAGCAAGAAAAATCCTGCAGTCTGGCATAAGGCCTGGGTGCGGAGACTGGATGAAGATCACCTCATGTTCGCGGCCAAGGGCGTGTACACATGCTACGAGATGCACATCCGGATCATTGACATGAGGAAGTGCCTCCTTACTCTAGATGAGGAGGGATCAAGCCACAAGTAGAGCAGTGGTGGCAAGCGTGACAAGAAGTAGATGATCATTTCTCCTAATTTATTATGCATGTAATTGTTTACTTTTGTGTGTGCAAATGTTATTTGTGTAATCACTTATGTAATTAGATGTTTAATTTGGTTATGAAACCATGTTCCCATATGTATATATGTTGTTCTTCTGTAGGCAGAGCAAATCACACCACACATGGACTAAACTAGGGAATCCGTCGATGATGATTGCATCAATCGCTGACAATTGTACATTAGCAAGCGTTTGCCCACAACACATACGACTTATTAGCAGGAATTGTCTGTGTTATTATCATTATTTCCACACATTTCTGATTACTGACATGTTTGTTGCGTATCACGCACATCTTATTAAGCTGAATCATTTGCGTTTGTTTTGGCTCATCGCAAACAGTTCATCTGAGTAAACTGTATGTCGTCTATCGCACATACCTTGATCTGGCTGGTCATTTCTGTTGTGTTGGCTAATCGCAAACAGTTCATTAGAGTGAACTATATGTCGTATATCGCACACACCTTGATCTAACCGATCATTTCTGTTGTTCTGACTCATTGTAAACAGTTCGTATGGATCAACCGTGCCACGTATTGCACATGCAACTCTAATCTGAATCATGCTTGATGTCTCCGTCATCGCACACAGTTCGTCTTATTGGTGATGGTTTTATTATGATACCGTTTGCGACTCATGCATCACACACAGTTTGGTCGAAGGGCCTCTGATTCATGTGTCGTGTTAGCAGCATTCTGCATTAGTGTATGTTAATATATGGGGGACAATGATTAATGTTATGTCTGACTTGCCTTCCTTCTTGTCTGATAGAGGGAGCCAAACGAACTGAAGGCAATAGCTGCTAAAGGGGTTATCATTGTCTATAGGATGCCATTTAATCCCTTGAGCAAGGCAATGTAAGGAATACAACACCACTCTTTATTTAGATATATGCAGGTCATTCAATTTAATTTTCTATTACTTTCAATTATCAACAAAGAGTGTACTACATCTTAGTGATTTAGTTAGAACACATGTGGATAGAGGTAGCAGTTTTAAGTAACCTGAAAACATTTGAAATGTTGCACAGCTCGCCTAGATGCCAATCATTGATACCTTTGTCGAACTGCCATTGACTTATTGTTAGTATGTTTGCATTGGTGAACACAAATGTCCCAGACATGTATTCTAAATCCTTTTATATATCGTACTAGTAATGTGTATACTCTCAGCTGATCGTGCTCAGCCTTCTCTTGTAGGATATCAGTGGAGTGGCGGAGCAATGGAGCTTTGTCACCCACGTTGTGGACGAGCTAGCGTGACTGGACGGAAAGGGATCGTCGATGTCTAAAGAATAGCTCGCACAACTAGATACCAAATAACTAGCAACACTTTCTCAACCCCTTCATCATTGGATAGGTGTAGCGACGGATGTTGTCAAGATGGTGGCTTCAGACATATTAACGTATTATGTTGTAAGGTTTTTGTGACAAATTAATAAAGTGGTTGCATTCATCTTCCAGACATAGAGGCCGGGGATCATCCTCCTTTTCTAAAAAAGAGAAATAACTAGCAACCAAATGCAAGAAAATCTACCACGCTGAGTTCACCCAGATGAACAACGATGAATTGAACAGAAAGGAGCATCCCAGGAAGACCGAAGTGGAGAGCGGACAATGCTCATTATGTCGTGGATTTGTCACGGCAGATGCCCTAGCAAAAGGACTTCGTGTGGAGCCATCGCAACTAGGTTAACTTAAAGGGATTGAACAGGACAAAGGACATAGAGAATTTTACCCAGGTTCGGCCCCTCTCAATGAGGTAAAAGCCTACTCCTCCTTTCAGTTGTATTGCTTGGGTTTCGATTACCAGGGAGCGAATACGCTTGACCTAGTTCTCGATCAATTGTTTCTTTAGTTAACCCGCCGCCGGGTCACCCTTTTATATAAAGGTTGATGCACGGCCGGCTCAAACAAACATGACTGGCTTAGTTTCTAACTAAGCTTACCTTATAGAACAAGTTATCGCCTGGTATTTCACATCTTCGGGCCTTGAGTTGCCTCCGGGCCTTGGGCCTTCAATAAGCTTGTCGTATGAACCGCCATCTTCTTGTTAAGCCACCAATGGTATGACCCGGCCCCTCCTGGGCGGGTCATACCTAGGAGTTATATCCCCAACATTAGGCCCCAGGTTGATTTGAATTGGTTCACATCAATCTTCACCACTTGACATAGCAGAATCTTCCATTATCAATTCCTCATCAATTTTATGTAACCCTCCATGAGGTCACATCACAGAACCGTGGTAACCCGCCATGAAATCATGCACATTAATTTCGCACAAAGCCCAGGACATCACAACAGATCTTTATCTTAATAGACTTCCTGAGAATCGAGGCGTCCATATAGCCACAAAATCATTTTCGGTCTCCCTGATTCCTGCGCATGCCGTCTAGTCACCTCCTTATAAATAGGGACAGTGGCCCTTCTTTTCACTTTTTACCCCTGTCCTCACAGATTCTTCTTCTTCCTCGCGACTCTGCTGCAACCGGGCTCCGTCGTCGCCGTCCGTCGCCAACAGCACCAACTCCGGCCGCTGCATCAACTTGAACGGACCAGAGACCTACGGCGGACCTCCTCTATTCATCAGCGTCAGTAAGTGCTCGCCTTTCCTCATAATAGATCTGCATTAGGGTTTCCACCGTTCGTCGGTGTTCTTCACCGTTCTTCATCTTTCTCTTTAGAACACATAGTTTGATGTGAACACAACACTGAAGTTGTGCGGCATAGGTTGTTGCATACCTTTCCAATCGCAGAAGGTCCCCTTTCTGTACAAAATCCCATATGAGCACATGAGTTCTTCCCCTACCGCAACCTTAGGTTTAGGATTTATTTTATTTTTCGAACTGTTGTAAATCCAAAATCATAGAGTTGATCCGTGGAACCTGTTTGTTCAATACTTATCGAAATTTCACTCATAGGTCTACAAATACTTGTGAACTACAGCAGTGCGGATGGCTTATATGATAGGCCGTAACCCACCAAACATCATTAGTCCCACGTTAAGCCGCCAGTATATGTTCAGAATCTGTATAACCCGGCATTGTCTTCCGATTTAATCATGCCAACCTTTATAGCATGTATTCTCTGCATATGAATTGATCTTGCATAATGCACTTACTTTTTGATCACTGAACGGCTTAACAACATGATCTTAATCCAGCAATATTTTCCTTTCTAGGTTGTTCACTAACAATGACCAAAAACGTCACCTCATGCAACTGGGTTGCTTCCCGGGTCACAGAGCAGACACTGGATGAGCATGTTCAAGTGGGCATCTTAGCCGCAAAAAATGTTATCCATTGGAGAGTCCCAGGAACAGAGACGACCCCTGACCCCAAAGAAGGCGAAGTCGTAGTTTTTACTGATCATATCCTCCGGGGGTTTACCCCACCCGGTTCAAAATTCTTTCGTGATGTGATGCATTTTTTCCAACTCCATCCTAAAGATATCGGGCCCAACTCTGTTTCAAACGTCTGCAATTTTCAAGTTTTTTGTGAAGTGTACCTTCAACAAGAGCTCACTGTAGAATTGTTCAGGGAATTCTATTATTTGAACCGCCAGACTGAGTTCACAGACGGGCCCAGCCTAGAACTGGGTGGCATTTCAATTCAGAGGCAGAAAGAGGCCACTTTTCCTGCCGCCGCCCCTCCCAGTCATCCTAAGGACTAGAACCAGACTTGGTTTTACTGCCAAGACACATCTCCAGAGGGCGAAAATCCTCTGTCGGGTTACCTTGAAAACCGTCTTAGCAATAGACACCCTCTCCTAGAACGGATCCACATAGAACCGGCTTGCCTTGACAAAGATGAACTAGATCATTGAAATTAGCTCTAAAGAATAGAATTTCACCTCATAGCCTTCACATGCCGGTTTATATTGAAAAAGATGAAACGGTTCTTTCTGCCATTGAAAAGAACTTCTGCCCACATTAGCCCCCAAGTGCCAAGTGCTTTGCTTGAAAAGGGCTTGGGACTTGTATGTATATTGCGCCTTTGAAAAGTTTGATGATGACTATATAATCTTTACTTGCAGGAAACCTTGGCTCAAACTGAGTCTCAGTTGAGCGACTTAAAAACCAGGCTGGAGCGCCAAGGGGCTGAGACCCGGAAAGTTGATGCCAAGTTTAAATTTACCTTGGATGAAAATGAAAAACTCAAAAATGGATTTGCTACAGAAAAAACCACCTGGGAGGAAGAAAAAGCCGGATCAACCCAAAGAGCAGAAGCTACTAAATCTACATTAAAAAACGCCACCATAGAGCTGACCGGCTTAAAACGCCAGATTTCCCAGATGACAGCTGCTATCTTTGGTAAGTCTTTCAAGACGCTTTGACCGTTTCCAATTTGATCTTGTTAATCTGGCTGACAATTTACCTGTATACTTTTGTTCAACAAGCCCCAGGAGTAGCAACCTTGTCCAGAACATGCTAGTGAAGCTGAAGGCGGTTTATACTCTGGTAGAACAACTGTACACAGGCACAACGCGGTCCTTATCAGTTATCTCTCATAACAAGCAGCCACTTCACTCATCAAGGATGTACTAGACAAGTTATCTGTTATGCCCAAGAGAATTGAAGAAATCAAGCGTTCAAATGCTCGAGCTGGTGCTATTACTGCATTAAGCCGGGCCAAAGCGTGGCAGGCGGAGCTAGATCTAGAAGAGCTGGCAACTGGCTATCAGAGCCTGAAAGAGGACGGGACTCCCTTTGGAGCCAGTGACTTTACCAAATGTGTAAAGGAGATGCACCCTTTGGCAACCAAGCTGGCCGAAGAAATTGATTTGTCAAAGTATCAGTTGGCTTGCACAAAGGAGAATGCAAAAGTGAAAGCGCCGGCTTATGAGATTGTAGAGCTCATTCCTCCAATACGTAAGCACACTTTTGCTCCGGACATTGATCCGTCCGATCTTATAGATGAGAAGCTGAATTCCAAGCTTTAACCGGCATCGACTGGACTTCATCTAACTTCTAGACAATGGAGGGAGGAGAAGAAGAACCGGCACAGGATGACCCGAAAGCTTCAACTCGCCAAAACCAAGATGACTGATCCCCAGGGCGGCTCTCCAACCGCAGCTCAGCGCTTCTCTTTTGAAAAACTCTTAATCATTTGGGCTTGAAAAGCCGTGTAATAGGCTTAGTGAAAACAATGATCTGCCATGCTATCGTGCATGTTTTATCCTTCAAAACTGTTGATGCATTTCTATGTGCCTTTGATGAATTTGCAAGGAATATTATATCATCCTGCAATGTTCCTGCACACATAATGAACAACATATGCCCTGACGGTTTACACCAGGACGAGTCATAACATCCAATACAATATGATCTGGCAAATTAAAGTCTATAACCAGGGCTAGATATCAAACCTCGCATATTCATATAATAAGTAAAAACATACCTGTGAAATTGGTTCATACAGATGGGGTCATGTACCTAGGGTAGGGTCACTGACCTGATCTAAGTACCCTTCCCAAAGACACCCTTAGAAGAGGTCACCTTCCAGTCAACCAACGAGGGACTCACTCGACTGACTTGAAGGACTCGACCACGAAGACTCACTCGACCACCAGAAGGTCAAGAGGCACTCTGCACTGCAACGGCCTGTAATTAAGTAGACTTTATGATAGTAAAGACACTTTATGTGGGGCGTTACCAGTAACGCCCCAGACTTAAATCACCTTAAACCCTCTCCTACGTGGGCTGACTGGGGTCCTGGCGCACTCTATATAAGCCACCCCCCTCCACAGGTAGAGAGGTTCGGCACCTTGTAACTCATATACAAATAATCCACTCGACCGCCTTTGGGCTCCGAGACGTAGGGCTTTTACTTCTTCCGAGAAGGGCCTGAACTCGTACATCCCTTGTGTTTACAACCTATCCATAGCTAGGACCTTGCCTCTCCATACCTACCCCCACTCTACTGTCAGGCTTAGAACCACGACAGTTGGCGCCCACCGTGGGGCAGGTGTTTTAGCGATTTTGTGGGGAAGTTGCGATTCTTCCGAGTACTTTCATCATGGTGGCTGCTGGAGTTTTGGTCGAGGGTCGAGAGATCCGTCTCGGCACTCTCATCTTCATCGCCGACGACTCCGCCTGGCTCCAGGAGGCTCCACTCGACGTTGATGCGTTCCCCGTCCGCGGTGCGACGCATTTTCGCGCATGTGTCCGCGGCGTTCTACTGCGGCAACCGTCGACCCCGTATCGGTCGACATCCCCATCGACCACCTTCCCGGTCTCCCGCCAGCGCAAGCGCTCGGGCCGGTCGAGGATTCAGCGGTGGGTGAGGCACGCGGTGGCTCGCCAAATGGCCACCACCCAAGTTGCAGCAATCGAGCCCGACGAATCTCTCTACGGCCTGTTCGATCTGTCGACTGGCTCCGTAGAGACCGCATCCGAGTGCGATAGCAGTGATCCAGCGGCGGAAATCCTGATGGTCGACGGGCCCCGCAGTCCCCCTGGCTTCGCCCGTGATGGTGGAGCAGGCGACGAAGGCGACCCCGCACGAGATCACGAAGAGTACCAGCCCGAGCCACTCGACTCTCTGCAAAGAGAAGAACTTCGCCGCAGGAGCGTGGATGTCCCGCGTACTCCCATCGCAGGACAAACCCCCGAGGCTCGCGCCTTGGAGGAGGCACGTTTGGCCAATTTGGCCGAACGCACTCGACTGGAGAATCTTCAGCGAGCACTCGACGAGCGTGCACGGCAACGAGTTCCCGACACCAGTCGACGTCAACTCTTCCCGCCGACTCAGGTATATCGAACCCCAATCCAGAATTTAGCAGCTGCGACCCGTTTAGCAGAGTCCATCCAGCCCTCTCAGTCGGAAGCTGGCAGAGGCTTGATGCAGATCAGGGATCTGCTCCGGGCAGCAGGAGACCAGAATTCGGCCGTGTCGCAGTCGCGCAACAGAATTCACAGTCGATCCGTCGCTGCGAATACGGTTCAGTCGGCTCACAGTCCCAGATCGCCTCCGCGGCGTGAAGGGCGCGAGAATCGGCGAGACCAATATGGTGACCGACTCGACCGAGATGATAGGCGTCGAGTGCCCAATTCCCCTCCGAGGGGTGGGTCTTACGCTCCTCGGCAGCAAGATGACAGACGTCAGTTCAGTACGGGGCGAAGAGTTCCAGTCGACCCCAGAGAACCAGGCTTCGACGCGCGATCCATTATCGTGCAAGGTTTGGTCGACCGGAACGGAGCCCATCGAGGCGGACTCGACAGAGATGCGCCCACAAGCAGTCGAGTGCATGTTTCTGGTCCTGAATGTTTCAGCAGAGCTATCAGAGCCGCAGTTATCCCTCCCAATTTCAGGTTGGCAACAGGAGTCAGCAAGTTCACTGATGAGTCTAAGCCTGAAACTTGGCTTGAGGACTACCGAGTGGCAGTTCAGATTGGTGGTGGGAACGACGAGGTGGCCATGAAGCATTTGCCCCTCATGCTGGAAGGTTCTGCCAGGGCATGGTTGACTCAATTACCTCCTAGCAGCATTTACACTTAGGAAGATCTGTCCCGAGTGTTCATCAGAACATTTGAAGGAACTTGCAAGCGACCAGCTGGACTGACAGAGTTGCAAGTCTGCATGCAGAAGACCAATGAGACTCTCAGAGAGTATATTCAGAGATGGATCAGTTTGCACCACACTGTGGAGAATGTGACTGATCATCAGGCAGTCTGCGCCTTTAAAGATGGCGTCAAGAACAGAGAATTGAGTTTGAAGTTTGGTCGAACCGGTGACATGACCTTGAGTCGGATGATGGAGATTGCTACCAAGTACGCCAACGGCGAAGAAGAAGACCGACTCCGAAGCGGCAAGCACAAGCCGAGTCAGTCGGAAAAAGGAAACACCAGTCGGAAACAGAAGCGGAAGGCTAAACCGGCAGCTCCTGGAGAGGCTCTGGCCGTGACTCAGGGAAAGTTTAAAGGGAAACCAAAAGGATCCTGGAACCCTAAGAAGGTAAAGGATAAAGAAGGGAACGACGTAATGGATATGCCATGTCACATCCACACGAAGAAAGACGAAGAGGGGAATATCATCTACCCGAAGCATACCACTCGCCAATGTCGACTCCTGATCCAGCAGTTTCAGGGAAAACAGTCTAAGGACAAGGAGAAGGAGTCGGACAAGGCCGAAGACAAGGAGGACAGTGAGGAAGGATATCCGCATATCAACTCCACTCTGATGATCTTTGCAGATGTGGAAAGCAAGAGTCGATTGAAAGTCATTAACCGAGAAGTGAACATGGTTGCCCCAGCAAAAGCAAATTATCTGAAATGGTCCCAAATACCCATCACATTCGACCAATCTGATCACCCGACTCATATTGCCACCCCTGGGAGGCAAGCTTTGGTGGTCGATCCAGTTGTCGAAGGCACTCGACTGACAAAAGTGCTGATGGACGGTGGAAGCGGGCTGAATTTGTTGTATGCAGACACACTGAAAGGAATGGGCATTCTGATGTCCCGACTGAGCACCAGTAACATGAGCTTTCATGGAGTTATACCAGGGAAGAAAGCCGAGTCACTCGGCCAAATAGCTCTGGACGTGGTGTTTGGTGATTCGAAACATTTTCGCAAAGAAAAGTTGACGTTTGAGGTCGTGGATTTTCATAGTGCATATCATGCCATTTTGGGGAGACCAGCTTACGCACGGTTCATGGCTCGACCATGTTACGTGTACCTTAAATTGAAGATGCCCGGCCCCAAAGGAGTGATCACTGTCACCAGTGATCGGAAAAAGGCAGAAGAGTGCTTTCAGAAGGGCTCAAAGATTGTCGATTCCCAGGTGACAGCGGTCGAATTCGAAGAATACAAGCAAAATGCAGATCCGAGTGATTTGCTGCGATCCAAGAAACCCGCCACAGAGTCTGCATTTCAGTCGTCCGGTGAGACGAAGCCTGTTCACATTCACCCGGCCGACCCCGATGCAGCTCCGACCCACATCTCCACAACACTCGACCCGAAATAGGAAGAAGCGCTCATCCAGTTCCTCCGTGAGAACTAGGACATTTTTGCATGGAAGCCCGCTGACATGCCAGGTGTTCCCAGGGGACTGGCTGAGCATCGCCTAAGAGTCGACTCATCTGCAAAACCAGTCAAAGAGCATCTTCGGCGGTCCGCCGTCCAGAAGAGAAAAGCCATTGGTGAGGAAGTGGCTCGACTGTTGGCGGTAGGATTTATCCGAGAGATATACCACTCCGAGTGGCTCGCTAATGTCGTCATGGTTCCTAAGAAGGACAAATCACTCCAAATGTGCATTGATTTCAAGCACATCAACCGGGCCTGCCCGAAAGATCATTTTCCTCTCCCTCGCATAGATCAAATTGTTGACTCGACCGCGGGATGCGAGAGACTGTCTTTTCTAGACGCCTACTCCGGGTACCACCAGATCCGTCTGTACGGACCCGACGAGGTAAAAACAGCTTTCATCACTCCATTCGGGTGCTTCTGCTATATCACCATGCCATTCGGCCTCAAGAATGCCGGAGCCACATTTATGCGAATGATTCAGAAGTGTCTACTCACTCAAATCAGTCGGAATGTGGAAGCATATATGGATGATATCGTTGTCAAGTCACGAAAAGGTTCCGACCTGCTCGCTGATCTCGCCGAAAAATTTGCCAACCTCAGAAGGTATGATATCAAGCTCAATCCATCAAAGTGCACATTTGGAGTTCCTGGTGGCAAGTTACTCGGTTTTCTCGTTTCCGAACGAGGAATCGACGCTAATCCAGAGAAGATCGGCACTATTCTCCGAATGAAACGCCCTGTGCGAGTGCACGATGTCCAGAAGCTTATTGGATGCTTGGCCGCATTAAGTCGATTCATCTCACGACTCGGTGAAAAGGCATTGCCTCTTTACCGACTGATGAAGAAGGCAGACAAGTTCGAGTGGACTCCAGAAGCTGATGCAGCGTTTGCCGAGCTAAAAGCTCTGCTCTCCACCCAGCCGGTGCTTGCTGCTCCAATCAGCAAAGAGCCTCTGTTGCTCTATATCGCAGCCACAGGACAAGTCGTCAGTACTGTGCTTACGGTCGAGCGAGAAGAAGAAGGAAAAGCTCTCAAAGTTCAGCGCCCAGTGTATTATTTGTCTGAAGTCTTGACTCCATCCAAGCAGAGATATCCTCATTATCAGAAGCTTGTGTATGGAATATACATGACCACAAAGAAGGTTGCTCATTATTTCTCTGATCATTCTATCACAGTCGTCAGCGACGCTCCACTATCAGAGATTTTGCACAACAGAGATGCAACTGGTCGAGTGGCCAAATGGGCGATTGAACTTCTTCCCCTTGATATCAAGTTTGAGGCAAAGAAAGCCATTAAGTCCCAGGCAATAGCAGATTTCCTCGCCGAGTGGATTGAACAGCAGCAGCCAACTGAAGTTCACTCGGAGCATTGGACCATGTTCTTTGATGGCTCTAAGATGTTGAATGGTTCCGGTGCTGGGGTTATCCTGGTTTCCCCCAGAGGAGATAAGCTCAGATATGTGCTCCAGATTCACTTTGATTCCTCCAACAATGAGGCAGAATATGAGGCCCTCTTATATGGGTTGCGCATGGCCATTTCACTCGGCGTCCGTCGCCTGATGGTCTATGGCGACTCGGATTTAGTGGTCAATCAAGTGATGAAGGAGTGGGACGTGAGAAGCCCAGCCATGACTGGATACTGCAGTGCAGTGAGGAAGCTGGAAAAGAAGTTCGAGGGGTTGGAGCTCCATCATATACCCCGACCGAAAAATCAAGCAGTTGATGATCTAGCAAAGATAGGTTCCAAGAGAGAAGCCATTCCGAGTGGTGTGTTCTTGGAGCATATACACACTCCGTCAGTCAAAGAAGATCCTTTCACCGAAGAAGCTCCACAGCCCAAGAGTGCCATAGATCCGACTGAGGTTGAAGTCCCAGCAGTGGTCGACTTGGTCATGGAGATTTTGGTGGTCATTCCCGATTGGACAGTTCCATATATCGCGTATATCCTGAGAAAAGAGCTCCCGGAGGATGAGGAAGAGGCTCGACAGATCGTCCGCCGATCTAAGGCCTTTACCGTAATCAAAGGACAGTTATACAGAGAAAGCGCGACTGGAGTCGGTCAGAAGTGCATAACACCGGACGAAGGTCGAATCATCCTTAATGATATTCACTCGGGGACCTGTGGTCATCACGCGTCCTCTCAGACCATCGTGGCCAAAGCATACCGAGCCGGATTTTACTGGCCAAAGGCGAATGAGATGGCAAAGGAGATAGTGGATAAGTGCGAGGGATGTCAGTTTTACTCGAATATGTCGCACAAGCCTGCATCAGCCCTGAAGACCATTCCACTCGTCTGGCCTTTCGCAGTATGGGGGTTGGACATGGTCGGTCCTTTGAGAACAGGGCGAAGTGGCTTCACGCATGTACTGGTGGCAGTCGACAAGTTCACCAAGTGGATTGAGGCTAAACCAATCAAGAACCTTGACGCCGGTACTGCTGTTAGCTTCATCAGGGAACTAATATTCAGATATGGAGTCCCGCACATCATCATTACGGATAATGGGTCGAACTTTGACTCGGAGGAATTCAGAGATTTCTGTAACTCTCAAGGCACACGGGTCGACTACGCTTCAGTCGCCCATCCGCAGTCGAATGGACAAGCAGAGCGAGCCAATGGCCTGATTCTCAAGGGATTGAAACCCCGACTGATGCGTGATCTCAAGCATGCAGCTGGAGCTTGGGTCGACGAACTTCCCTCAGTGCTTTGGGGACTGCGGACCACACCTAATCGGTCGACCGGAAGAACTCCATTCTTCTTGGTCTACGGAGCTGAAGCAGTCTTGCCGAGTGATCTTCTCCACAATGCTCCTCGAGTTGAAGTCTACAACGAAGCAGAAGCTGAACAAGCGCGGCAGGACGCAGTTGACCTTTTAGAGGAAGAAAGGGAGATGGCTCTGATCCGGTCGACCATCTACCAACAAGATTTGCGTCGTTTCCACGCCATAAATGTGAGAGGTCGAGCCTTCCAGGAAGGAGATTTGGTTCTCCGAGTGGATCAGCACAAACCACACAAGCTTGCTCCTTCTTGGGAAGGTCCCTTCATCGTCACCAAGGTCCTCCACAACGGGGCGTACCGTCTTTACAACGTCGAGCATAATATCGACGAGCCCCGAGCTTGGAACGCGGAATTACTCCACCCATTTTACACTTAAGTTTTATCACTCGGATGAGTTGCAATAAAGTACTTCTGTAGTTCATGGACCTCAAAATAATAGTGTCATAGTTCCTCCATAATTTTTGTCACTTTTTATTTTGTCTAATAAAATTCCCCCTCAGTGCGTGACTTAGCCGCGAATCCGTTCCGCCTAAGTTTGTAAAAAATCCTACCGAGTGGTGAGCCAGACTTCTCACTCGGAGGCTTAGCTGTGAATCCGTTTTGCCTAAGTTATGAAAATCCTACCGAGTGAAGAGCAAACCTCTCACTCGGAGGCTTAGCTGCGAATCCGTTTCGCCTAAGTTATGAAAATCCTACCGAGTGAAGAGCAAACCTCTCACTCGGGGGCTTAGCTGCAGTCCAAGTACTCGCCTAAGTTATGAAAATCCTACCGAGTGAAGAGCAAACCTCTCACTCGGGGGCTTAGCTGCAGTCCAAGTACTCGCCTAAGTTATAAAAATCCTACCGAGTGAAGAGCAAACCTCTCACTCGGGGGCTTAGCTGCAGTCCAAGTACTCGCCTAAGTTATAAAAATCCTACCGAGTAGTAAGTCAGACTTCCACTCGGAGGCTTAGCTGCAGTCCAAGTACTCGCCTAAGTAATCAAAAATCCTACCGAGTG
Source organism: Triticum aestivum (assembly GCF_018294505.1). NCBI lineage: Eukaryota > Viridiplantae > Streptophyta > Magnoliopsida > Poales > Poaceae > Triticum > Triticum aestivum. The sequence goes on from NC_057803.1 coordinate 667,969,187, forward strand.
AAGAGCAAACCTCTCACTCGGGGGCTTAGCTGCAGTCCGAGTACTCGCCTAAGTTATCGAAAATCCTACCGAGTGAAGAGCAAACCTCTCACTCGGAGGCTTAGCTGCAGCCCAGTGCTAGCCTAAGTTATCAAAATCCTTCCGAGTGAAGAGCAAACCTCTCACTCGGAGGCTTAGCTGCAGTCCAAGTACTCGCCTAAGTAATCAAAAATCCTACCGAGTGAAGAGCAAACCTCTCACTCGGGGGCTTAGCTGCAGTCCAAGTACTCGCCTAAGTTACAAAAATCCTACAGAGTGAAGAGCAAACCTCTCACTCGGAGGCTTAGCTGCAGTCCAAGTACTCGCTTAAGTAATCAAAAATCCTACCGAGTGAAGAGCAAACCTCTCACTCGGGGGCTTAGCTGCAGTCCGAGTACTCGCCTAAGTTATCGAAAATCCTACCGAGTGAAGAGCAAACCTCTCACTCGGAGGCTTAGCTGCAGCCCAGTGCTAGCCTAAGTTATCAAAATCCTTCCGAGTGAAGAGCAAACCTCTCACTCGGGGGCTTAGCTGCAGCCCAGTGCTAGCCTAAGTTATCAAAATCCTTCCGAGTGAAGAGCAAACCTCTCACTCGGGGGCTTAGCTACAGCCCAGTGCTCGCCTAAGTTATCAAAATCCTACCGAGTGAAGAGCAAACCTCTCACTCGGGGGCTTAGCTGCAGTCCAAGTACTCGCCTAAGTTATAAAAATCCTACCGAGTGGTAAGCCAGACTTCCACTCGGAGGCTTAGCCGCAGCCCAGTGCTCGCCTAAGTGGACTAAGGAATAAGTCGATTGCAATAAAGGCGCCCTGCTTTGAACCTGCAAAAGACATTTCGAGCCAAAAGCAATCATATTCAAGCACCAAATTCAAGTTCGAATCGATATCTAAAGGAACCGAAAGTGCTCAGGCGCTAAGCCCATTAAGGTTTATCGGTTACAATTCCACTCGGCATACCGAGGCAAATTTAAAGCGTCGAGCTTAGAAGAAGTTTTTTACCCCTCCTGCGGAGGGCTGGAAGGTGCAACAAACTCATCAAGATCAATTCCGTCTGCGATCCGAGTGGCAGCCGCAAGGAAAGTTTCCATAAAGGACCTGAAGTCGTGTTTCTTGGTGTTGGCCACCCGGAGGGCCGCCAGCTTCTCTTCTCGCGCATCTTTGCAGTGGACTCGGGCCAGACACAGAGCAACATCTGCACCGCACCGAGCCGAGGACTTCTTCCACTCCTGCACTCGACCAGGGATCGTGTTCAAGCGAGCCATCAGCGACTCAAGGTCATTCTGAAGTGTCTCCCCGGGCCAGAGCATCGAGTCGATGCGAGATGTGGCGACCTTCAGCCTTGCAAGATAGTCCACGGCAGCTGCAACACGGGACTCCAGTCGGAAAACATTCATGGCAACTTCGTCGTTCACCGGAGAATTGACGGGGTCGAGGTTTGGTTCCAGCCGGCTAGTTTCTTCTTCAAAGTTTTGACAAAATTCTGCAAGGACGATCACCGAGTCAAGGTGATGGTCGAATGGAAAAACCACGATTGGAAATAATTGCCTAGCATAGAGGTTTACCTTCAAGCATAAGAAACAGCTTCTTGGCAAGACCACTCAGGAAGGCCTCCAGATCATTTTTCTTCCCAGTCAACTTACTGACTTGGTCGGTCAGGGCAGCTTTATCAGTTTTCAGTCGACTGACCTCCTTGTTGGCGATCCCAAGAGCAGCTTTCAGATTGGTATTGTCTTGTTCAAGCTTGGTGACTGAAGCTAACTTCTCGTCAGCAAGCTTGATCTTCTCAGCTAGTTCAAGGTCTTTCTTCTGTTGGGCCTCCCTTACCTTACCTGCAAGTTACAGCAAGATCGGATTTTGAAACAAACGAAGGGGAAAATCAGTCGTCAAGGTCTCACCAAACATACCTTCGGTCTCCTCCTTTGCCTTCGTCAGTTTCTCCTAAACCAGCTTCAAATTCAGCTCGAGCTGAACGTGCTTGTTTTCCAGCTCAGAGTAGCGAGCCACAAGATCACAGGAGTTCTGCGAAGAACCAATCGACTAAATGTCAAATATAATTCACTTCCGAGTGAAAAAGGAAAATCACACGTTTCTAAGACTACAGCCGAATACAAGCATTCGACCGTAGTCTCGGGGACTACACCCAGTGGGTGCACTCAGCGTGCCCCCACTAATCCTATCGAAGATAGAGTCGACCAGTCGACCTCAAAAAAAAGAGAGAGATGTATTCTTTAAGACTGTAATCGACTGCAAGCAGTCGACCACGGTCTCGGGGACTACACCCAGTGGGTGCACTCAGCGTGCCCCCACCGGTTTGCGAAATCCATTCGACATAGTCGAATGACGCAAAGACTGAAATTATAAAACCTAAAGCCGACTGCCAGCAGTCGACCTTAGCCTTGGAGACTACACCCAGTGGGTGCACTCAGCGTGCCCCCACTAATCCTATTGAAGACAGAGTCGACCAGTCGACCAGTTTGCGAAATCCAGTCGACATAGTCGAATGATGCAAAGACTGAAATTATAAAGCCTAAGGCCGACTGCCAGCAGTCGACCTTAGCCTTGGGGACTACACCCAGCGGGTGCACTCAGCGTGCCCCCGCTAACACGGAGTCTAAGTCGACACACCTAGTGGGTGACTACTATAAATTCTGGAAAGAAAAGTTTTTTGATAGCATATCTTAACAAAACAGGCGGTGGTCGACTGACCTGAACATTGCTTTGAAGGGCGGAACTAGCGTCGTAAGTTGTCTGGCTCGCATCCCGGATGGTCCTTAACTGCTCCATCATGATCCCTGCCTCGCGTATCGCCTCCTTCGCGGCGCCAGCTTGGTCCTCTGGGACATGGTGCGTCGTGAAGAGGGAGGGCTGCTGAGCACTCGTCAGTGGATCTGCCAAGGACATAGTGTGTCGAGTGGTGTTCTCCTCCTCCACAACCAGAGTCTCAGGCGCCGTCACATCCTGGGGCACCCTGCTGGCGGACGCTTTCCTACTCCTTCTGCGCTTCAGCGGTTCCTCATCCTCATCATCATCAGGGAGAGTGATAACAATATTGGGTGGAGCTACAGAGAAGAATCAGGATTAGAGATCATGAGTCAGTCGACTAAAAACGGCGTTAAGAATATAGTACCTGGTTTTGAGGTTGCTGCGTCCTCCATCTCATGGTCATCAGCCCGGGCTGAGGTCTCAGAAGTAGCAGCACTGCAACTCCAAAGAATCAGTCGACTAACTTCAGCGTCAACCAGAGACAAAGTTCACACAAAATAAGAAGACTTAAGCAGCATGATTACCCTAATATGGTAGGGATGGACACCTTCATCTTCGGCAGGAGCTTGGTCGGCTTTGACGGAGCCGCCCTGGGCTGCTTCGGCGCCTTTTCAGTCGGCGCCGGAGAGGTAGTCCGAGGGCGCTTGGTCGACTGTGCAACGGTCGCAACCCCCTTGCCACGTTCAGTCGAAGGGTCGTGGACAAGCTTCGACCGCCTTTTTGAGCACGGTGGTACGACCTCCTCCTCCTCTTCTTCCTCGTCTTCAGCGTCATCTTCATCACCGTCATCGTCGTCATCGTCATCATCATCCTCAGCAACGTCCGAGTCCCACTCCTCCTCCTCCTGGCTCTCGCCCCCACTCGCCTCACCCTCCTCAGTCGGAGCCTGTGCTCCATTGGGCATCGAGTACAGCTCGGTGAGGGCCTGATAGACGTCAAGACAAGGATCAATCGACCAATTGGCAGAATAAACAGAAATGAATATGACAAGGACACAGTGGAGAGCAGAGCAGGCATACCTTGTTTGGATCACTATTGTGGTCGAGTGGAGGAATCCTTCTGGCTCCGCGTGGGTTATCCTTGTTTCCGATAACGGCGGCCATCCATCTTTCCAGAGTGACATCGTCGACTGCTTCTGGATGGACTCGAGTCTCGTCCTCAGTCCCACAGTACAACCACATGCAGTGGCTCCGGAACTGAAGGGGCTGGATACGACGCCTAAGGAAAACCTCCAGGAGATCCATGCCCGTCACTCCCTCCCGAACCAAATGTACCACGCGCTCCATCAACATCTTCACGTCAGCTTTCTCCTCCGGAATCAACTTCAGAGAGGAGGGCTTGTTCACTCGGTCCATGGTAAACTGAGGGAGTCCACTCGACTGCCCCGGCGTCGACTGATCCTGGCAGTAGAACCAGGTCGACTGCCAGCCTCTGACTGACTCGGGAAAAGTCATGGCTGGGAAGGTGCTCTTATTCCTCACCTGGATCCCCAGGCCCCCACACATTTGGACGACTCGGGTTCTTTCGTCGCCTGGGCTCGCCTTCTTCACGGTCTGAGAGCGACACGTGAATATATGCTTGAACAAGCCCAAGTGCGGTCGACAGCCCAGAAAACCCTCACACATGGACACGAACGCGGCAAGATAGGCGATAGAATTTGGGGTAAAGTGGTGGAGCTGCGCTCCAAAGAAGTTCAAGAAACCACGGAAGAAAATACTCGGCGGCAAAGAAAATCCACGATCGACATGGGTGGCCAAGAGCACGCACTCACCCTCTTCTGGCTGGGGCTGCCACTCCTTCCTCGGAAGCCTCGCAGCTCCATGGGGGATCAGGCCCTCATTGGCCATGTCGAGGAGATCTTTCTCCGTGATGGTCGACTGGATCCAATCTCCTTGGACCCAGCCCTTCGGCAGGCGGGATCTAGACGAATACCCGCCGCGGCTGGTGCGTCTCCCCTTCGCCTTCTCCGTCGCCGACGCCTTCTTCGCGCGTTCCAGCGCCGCCGTCTTCTCCTTGGCCATGGTTGCCGGTGAGACGTGCGAGGAGAGGTTGGGCGGAGGCGAGAGCGAGCGCGTCGGGCGGAGACGAAGGGAGCAGAGAAAGAGAATGATGAGGCACTGTACAAAAAAAACCCCTCGCCGGGCGCATTTATAAGGTTCCTTCCGAGTGGATGACAGGTGGGACCGGTCGATCTAATCATATCCAGGAACAGTTATGCAGGCGGGATACGTGGCGAAGAAAGCAGCGCGGGGATCGAGGCGTCTATGTCCCGTCCCATCCGAACGCCGCGGTCCGCTCCGCTTCGCGCGCTTCCCCAAATTTCGCATCCCGCGGAATCCGCGAACGGCAGACCGGTCTGTCAGACGCGGGATTTCTTGCGATCCGTCGCTCGGAAATCGTCAAAGCCCGAAAGATCACTCGACGAAATAAGAGAATGGATCGAGTCGACTGAAGACAAGTTGCTCACTACCAACGAAGAGATTCTTTGGTCCAGAACAACGCACGACCAGTGTGCAAAAGTTAATTGGAAACAACATCAACTCCTTCCTCACTCGAAGCCTCAATCCATTCGGGGGCTAATGATGGGGTCATGTACCTAGGGTAGGGTCACTGACCTGATCTAAGTACCCTGCCCAAAGACACCCTTAGAAGAGGTCACCTTCCAGTCGACCAACGAGGGACTCACTCGACTGACTTGAAGGACTCGACCACGAAGACTCACTCGACCACCAGAAGGTCAAGAGGCACTCTGCACTGCAACGGCCTGTAATTAAGTAGACTTTATGATAGTAAAGACACTTTATGTGGGGCGTTACCAGTAACGCCCCAGACTTAACTCACCTTGAACCCTCTCCTACGTGGGCTGACTGGGGTCCTGGCGCACTCTATACAAGCCACCCCCCTCCACAGGTAGAGAGGTTCGGCACCTTGTAACTCATATACAGATAATCCACTCGACCGCCTCTGGGCTCCGAGACGTAGGGCTTTTACTTCTTCCGAGAAGGGCCTGAACTCGTACATCCCTTGTGTTTACAACCTCTCCATAGCTAGGACCTTGCCTCTCCATACCTACCCCCCACTCTACTGTCAGGCTTAGAACCACGACACATACTGCTGGCTTACGTTGCCATATCCAGTCAGGATGACAACCCAAAGACTTAGAGCGCATAATTCCAAGTGTACAATCAAAGTATATTGGCGACTTAACATCCAAAGCCAGAATGGGTTATCAAAACCCCACTCAAATATGAATCATAAGGATTAAGGCTACATGGCCTGAATCGTTTTAAACCATATGTTAATATGGTACAAGGATATGAACCCAAACAATGTTCAAATAAAATAACAAATCAAAAAAACAAGGCTTTCATAGGCTGCCAAGCCGAAATTTCAAGTGCTTTCAGGGGCAGCACAACCACTAAGTTAATCCTTCATTCAACTCTGTAAGCTGGCCCTCACATGACTAACCACCATTTAACCTCGACATGTTCAGGGTCTTTTACAAGATTGACTATGGAGAGTACGGCGGGTCATTCTAGGATTACCTGGGCGGAGTGACAAGGACATACATGCAGGATAACCCAGAATTTGGTGAATACACCTGGCATACAAGCCGATCACAAGGGTAAACAAAGCTATGTTCATTGAACAGGAAGCCCCCAAGTGACCTATAATAAGCTATCAAGGCAGGATACCTATGTTTGAACTGCAGACTGCAGCAAGTTCTTTATGGTAACCTTTTAACTTGGGCAAGAAGCCCCCAAGTCATTTGCTACAAGGCATATAAACCGGATCAAAAGGGTAGTCACAGCTATGCTCAATGAGCAGGAAGCCCCATGTAATTTATAACAAGGCGTGCAAGCCGGATTAAGAGGGTAGTCATAGCTATGCTCAGTGAGTAGGAAGCCCCCAAGTAATCTTATGAATTGACAATATCGACTCAGATGCTCAGAAATGAAATGACAGAGACCCTGAATTATTAGGGATGCCAGCTTTATTATACTGATCATAATATATACAGTGATAAAAGTATGTACAACACAAGAGCCGGTGGCTCAAGTGTAATAAGGCCAACGATGAGAAATGTTCCAAGGCCTGCGGGTCTCCTCCTCCGATGTGCGCGAGCCCTTGTTTTCTCGAATATCAATGAGGTAGTATGACCCGTCATTCAGATTCTTGCTGACCACAAAAGGCCCTTCCCGAGGTGGGGATAATTTGTGCATATCTGTTTGATCCTGGATGAGCCGGAGCACCAAATCACCTTCTTGAAAGGTTCAAGTTTTAACCCGGCGGCTATGATAGCGACACAGATCTTGCTGGTATATCGCCGAACGAGCCGCCGCAAGGTCACGCTCTTCATCCAACAAATCAAGAGCATCTTGACGTGTTTTTTCATTAATTGTTGCTCTTCCACTATTTCGGTATCTCTTGGTTTGCAATGGTACAACTATATGATGAATACACATCATGATATATACTTGATGAATCTGCCTGCTACATCTCAACTTGTGTATCTGTTTCTGTATCTCTTCCATTGTGTATCTGTTTTCTTGTATGGATGGGTCCTCAAGCAAACGCATATGACAAGAGCAAGAATATGAACAGTGAACTGAGTAAAGAATGTCCTAGTAAAATAGATCTCCAAACAAGGCATGCTTCAGACTTAGATAGTGAAAATTAATGGTTAGGAGTGCATCAAAGCAATAGGATACTAGTAGACTTGACCATTTTAAACTTTTATACAATGATAAAAGAGGATCAACAAGTTTAAATGATGACTGCCAAATGGTTCCTCAAGAGAGCATGATCCCGGGAACAAAAAGAACTGGAATTAAATCTCTAATTTGCAGAAATATAACTTTGTGGTTGAACCACTTATTGAATTTGAAGGAAGTAATGATAATATTTTATTGATCTCACCAAAGGAACATACCACCGATCCCGAGAACATGGTATACACCCGGCTCGACCAATTATATAGTTTTTTTGTTTGTCTCCCCAAAGGAACATACCACCGATCCCAAGAACATGGTATACACCTGGTTCAACAATTACATTTTTTTATTAATAATTACTGCCCAAGCTAACCCAATTTCACATGCCACCGATCCCGAGAACATGACATGCTACTGTAGGTAGTCAGACTAATTATTTATTCATTATTACTTATTTAACAAATCAATAAAAAAGGAAACAAGAATCATCACTCATCCAGGTCTGGTTCACATACTACCGATCCAGGGAACATAGCATACTAGTCCATAGTGGTGAGTGATTGCTCTGAATGGGAGCAGTCTGGTTATCAAAGCAATCCAAAGCAGCTGAATAGTGGCCAATATCATGTTTTTACCATGAGTTTGTGCAAGCGAGACTAGAAGATTCATAAATGAGCGGTGAACACGGTTAACCGGTGGTCCCTCGATATTTATGATGGTCAAAGCAGCCCATTGTATGGAGCTATGAGGATCACCCGCCCCGGGTTGACAACCCGGGTCAGCTGGCTTTGGTTGTTGAATTGCTCCTCAGGTTGGAGGATACAAGTTCACGAAGGTGCTTATGGATGGGGGCAATAGTATCAATATCCTTTATTATGATACTTTTTGTCGTATGAATTTGACTGACAAAGATCTTAAGTCGTCTTCTACCGTCTTTCATGGGGTGGTGCCTGGTAAGTTGGCATATCCGGTGGGTAAGATAGCCTTGGAAGTGGCTTTTGGCAATGATCATGACTGTAGGGCTGAGAAATTGACTTTTGAGGTGGTCAAGATCAAGAGCCCTTATCACGCTTTGTTTAGCAGGGCGGCTTATGCCAAATTTATGGCATGACCTTGTTATGTTTATCTGCAGCTTAAAATGCTGGGTCATAAAGGTACCATCATTGTGCATGGTGGTAGGAAGATAGCTCTGGAATGTGAAGAGGGCGATGCCACCTATGCGGAGTATGTTTGTGCAACAAAGGAGTTGACGTTCTACAAAGATAATGTTTACCCGGCGGATATGACCCCCTTGAAGAAGCCAACTACAGAGCATGACCCTTTGTTGAAGTTTAAGTCGGCACACGATATCAAGAAGGTCGATTTTGTTCCTGGCGATTCATCCAAACAGTTCAGTATCAGTGCCAATATGGATCCAAAATAGGAAAGCGCGCTCATCGAGTTCATCCGTGAGAACCGGGAAATCTTTAGGACGCAATGTTCATGCTTATGTGGATGATATAGTTGTGAAATCCAGGAAGAAGGAAACCTTGTTAGATGATTTGAAGGAGACCTTTGACAACCTCCGGGTCTACAGGATGATGCTTGACCCGGCCAAATGTGTCTTTGGTGTGTTGGCAGGCAAGCTCTTGGGTTTTTTGGTCTCTGAGAGAGGTATTGAAGCTAACCCGGAGAAAATCAAGGCTATCACTTCTTTGGCTAAACCGGCCTATACTAACGATGTCCAGCATTTGGTGGGTCGTGTTGCGGCTCTAAGCCGGTTTATAAGCCGCCTGGGAGAAAAGGCTATTCCTTTATATCCGATGATGAAGAAAACATATCACTTTGTCTGGAGTAATGCTACCAATCAGGCGTTCGAGGCGCTTAAAAAACAGTTGGCTGAGCCACCCGTTCTTGCAGCTCCTATTGATAAAGAGCCCTTGCTTTTCTATGTGGTTGCTAACAGCAGAGCCGTCAGCATAGCGGTTGTTGTGGAAAGGAAGGAGTCGGGCAAAGAATATCCGGTTCAAAGGCAGGTTTACTATGTCAGTGAGGTACTAATTGAATCTAAGCAAAGGTACCCACATTGGCAGAAGCTAGTTTATGGAGTGTTCATGGCTAGTCGTAAGTTGAAGCAGTATTTCCTTGGACATCCCATCACTGTGGTCAGTTCTGCTCCTCTAGGGGATATTATTCAAAACAGAGAAGCTACAGGTCGGGTGGCCAAATGGGCCATTGAGCTTGGTCCCCATGGTTTGAACTATATGCCTCGGACAACCATCAAGTCTCAAGCACTTGTGGATTTCATCAATCACTGGACAGAGTTGCAGATGCCTGAAGAGAAGCCTGATAACACATATTGGACTATTCATTTTGATGGATCCAGGCGGTTGGAAGGCTCGGGGGCTGGAGTTATTTTGACTTCCCCATGAGGTGATAAGTTTTCTTATGTCTTAAGGCTAATGTTTCCTTGTACTAACAATGCAGCTGAATATGAGGCCTTACTCCATGGTCTTCGGATGGCCAAAGAGATGAACCTAAGCCGGCTTAGGTGTTTTGGCGATTCAGATCTGGTGGCTCAACAAGTCTCAGGAACTTGGGATTCCAAAGACCCACTCATGGTGGCTTATCGCTGGGCGGTTGATGCTATTGCTGGTCATTTCAAAGGTTATCAAGTGCAACATGTTGATCACAGGAAAAATGAGGCAGCTGATGCTTTAAGCCGGCTGGGGTCTCAGCATAAGCCGGTACTGCCTAATATCTTTCTTGATATTCTGAATAATCCTTCAGTTAAATTGCCTATGGAAGAAGGTCTTGCTATCCCTGACCTGGAGGCACAGTTGGTGGCGGCTCTTCATGCTATTCCTGATTGGATAGTTCTGTATCTGGCTTATATGACCCGATGTGAGTTACCTGAGGATGAAGCTTTAGCCAGGCAAATAACCCGGCGGTCTAAGTCAATGACCATTGTCAATGGTGAGTTACACCGATGCAGTGTCACGGGAGTGTTTCAGCGTTGTATTTCTCCTGAGGATGGCCATGAGATTCTACGAGAAATTCATGAAGGAGATTGTGGCCATATGATCTGCAATGTGTGTGTCAACTAGGCTGGTGTCATCATCATCAAAGATAATCCATGAAAGCTCAATCTTGTCACACAGATAAACTGGTTCTGCCTTTTGTGTAAGACATTCTTGCTGAGGTGAAGTGTGGTGACAGCAAACCAACAAATCTGAGTTGGGTCTCTCACTATACCACTAAAGTTGGTGGAAAGCTATGCTCTCAATCAGCAAAAAGGCATCATCAAGTGTCTTGTTTGTAATAGCTCCACCCGCTGCCATATCGACGTAAGCTCGAGTGTCCAAAGTCAACCCTCTATAGAATATCTGCAGCTCTAACCATCTCTTAAGCCCATGATTAGGACATCTCCTGAATAAGGTTTTCAGGCTTTAGCTCAAAATTTTCCGCCTCAAAAGACGGCCAAAGTTGCCCTGTGAAATAGCATTGGCTGCTTGGCATCCAAACATCATGAAGCACCGCCATATCTCCACCAAGTGTAACTATCAATCAACCTGCAAATAGTTCAGATTTCCTACGCACACTCATAAATAGTAAATACTAGTCAGAATGTTAGTATCCTAATAAGCCGAAGCAACAACAAGGGAAAAAATATAAAAGAAACACAGCAAAAGAAATACACGATGAATTAAACACGAAACTAAAATAAACCTAGTCTATAGCTAACATAATCGCTCGATGCTAGTCCCCGGCAACGGCGCCAAAATGATCGATTGTAATATAGCAGGGTTTTTACGCCCAAACTACGGATGTCGTGTTCTCCACAGGGACTAGGCGACGACAACAACACTCGGCTAAAGCTAGGTGACACAATTCAGATTATGAATGCCAGAAAATAAACCTAAACCTAACAAGGTTGTTCCCGAAGATCTTTCACAAATAAAATGCAAATAGCACAGGGGGATTAAGATGTTACTCACTGTCTTTTTGATATTTTCATACTACTAGAAACAACAGAAACTAACACGAAATGAAAGTCACATGACAAAACAAGTACAGGGGGAAGAAACAAGATAATGTGATAGAAGATAGATTTTTCACATCACAAACACACACATATATTTATACATCACAGGATGTCACACACATATGCACATTATTATTTCACTAAGCAAAGTATGACAGATGAAGTACTTCTCAAAGTGACAAGGTGTCAACTAGTGAGGACATACAAATCTAACATTATATAATACAACTTCGAAACTAAAGCAAACAGAAGGATCTTACACTTAACAAACTGAACATTACATAGTACTAATCATTACACTACTTAATCATTACACCCGTCGTTTTCACATTTCTCTGAAGGTCGGGTCGGGCCGGCCCGAAGCCCGACGGGCTTTTATGTGTTCGGGTTGGGCTCGGGCCCAGAAAACAGGCCCAACGGCCGGGCCGGGCTCAGGCCTGGGTTTTTTTTTGTCGGGCTTGGCTAGGCCCGGCCTGAAGCCCGGCCTGGCCTGAGGTATGGCCAGGTATACGTGGGGTTGGCGGGGAGGCAAGGGGTGAGGGCTGCCGTTAGATCCGGGAGGATCCAACGGTGTTTCGTGCATGATCTGCGTGTCTTGTCCACGGACCAATCAGAATGCAATACAACATTACAACCAATTAAATTGGTCGTGATAGATTTAAAGATGTTAAAATCATGTAAGCTATTTTATGATCTTAGAAATTCAAAGAAATAAAAAAACCTTCTCATTGTGTCACCAATTGTGAACTAGCTTTCAAGAAAATAACAAACATGGAATGGCAAACAATGTTGCCTAAGAGAGTTTCATTTCCTTTTGACAAAAAATTCATTTTCCATTTTCCGAGTGCTCAAAATGAGTTTTTTTAGGACCTCTCAAATAATTGTTGCAAAATTGTATCAAAATAATTTTCTAAAATACTAGGGCATATTTAATGCACAATTGACTAAATAGTTGGTTGTCAAAAGCTTTGATCCACCTTTCATGAAAAAATAAATTTCTGCCGATTCAGCTGGAAGCGGGTCAAATTTGAACTGCAGCTGCCTCATAGTTTGCTCTTTAGTTTTCCCAAAAATCTTTTTAGGTACAAAAGTATCTATTTAATCAGAGAGACACCAAAAGTTTTCCAAGATTCAACCATTAGCTAGGAACGGTCATGCCCGCTGTTTTGACCGCATTTTGAAACGGGCATAAAAAAATCAAAAAAATCAAAAAATTGGAAAACCTTCACATTGTGTCGTTATATGTGGCCAAGTTACCAGGAAAAATAATAAACTTGTAATACAATAATTATTTCAAAAACTGTTCTCAGAAACGAGTTATCATGTGTGGAGATCAATGGCTTTCAAGCAAGATGATCAATCTTATGGCCACATTCATGGCATAGTTTGTTCAAATGATCTCATATTGTGCAAAAGGGTGCATATTGGAATGGCAAACAATGTTGCCTAAGGAAGTTCTCATTTTCTTTGAAAGAAAAAACCATTTTTCATTTTTTTGAGTGCCCAAAATGAGGTTTTTTTGTGAAGAACCTACCAAATAATTGTTGCAAAATTGGACCAAATCAAATTTCTAATATACTAGACCATATTTAATGCACAATTGACCAAATGGTTGGGTGTCAAAATATTTTATCCACCTCTCGTGAAAAAGACAAATTTCTACCAATTCAGTTGGAAGCGGGTCAAATTTGAACTGCAGCTGCCTTATAGTTTAATATTTATTTTTCCTAAAAATATTTTTTAGGTAGAAAAATATCTATTTAATCAAAGAGACACCAAAAAATTTCCAATATTCAACCACTAGCTAGGAATGATCATGCACGCCGTTTTGACCGCATTTTGAAACGGACATTAAAAATTCAAAAAAAATTCAAAAAATAGGAAAACCTTCACATTGTGTCATTTTATGTGGCCAAGTCACCAGGAAAAATAATAAACTTTTAATACGATAATTATTTTTAAAAAGTGTTCTCAGAAACGAGCTATCATGTGTGGAGATCAATGTCTTTCAAGCCAAATGATCAGTCTTATGGCCACATTCATGGCATATATAGTTTATTCAAATAATCTCATATTGTGCAAAAAGGTGCATCTTGGAATGACAAACAATGTTGCCCAAGGAAGTTATCATTTTCTATGCACAAAAAATCATTTTCCATTTTTCGAGTGCCCGAAATGAGCTTTTTTTGTGAAGGACCTACCAAATATTTGTTGCAAAATTGTACCAAATCAATTTTATAAAATACTAGGACATATTTAATGCACAATTTACCAAATGGTTGAGTGTGAAAAGTTTCGATCCACCTCTCGTGAAAAAGACAAATTTATGCCGATTCAGTAGGAAGCGGGTCAAATTTGAACTGCGGTTGCCTCATAGTTTGCTCTTTATTTAAAAAAAATCGTTTCTAGGTACATAAGTATCTATTTAATCAGAGAAACGCCAAAAAAATCCATGATTCAACCACTAGCTAGGGTCATGCCCGCCATTTTGACCACATTATGAAACGGGCATAAAAAATTCAAGAAAAATCAAAAAAATTGGAAATCTTTGCATTGTGTCATTATATGTGACCAAGTTACCAGAAAAAATAATAAACTTGTAATATGGAAATTCTTTTAAAAAAGTGTTCTCCGAAATGAGATATCATGTGTGAAGATTCATGGCTTTCAAGCCAAATGATCAATCTTATGGCCACATTCATGGCATAGTTTATTCAAATGATCTCATATTGTGCACAAGGGTGCATCTTGGAATTAAAAACAATGTTGCCTAAGGAAGTTATCATTTTCTTTGCACCAAAAAATCATTTTCCATTTTTCGTGTGCCCGAAATGAGCTTTTTTGTGAAGTACCTACCAAATATTTGTTGCGAAATTGTACCAAATCAATTTTCTAAAATACTAGGACATATTTAATGCACAATTTACCAAATGGTTGAGTATGAAAAGTTTTGATCCACCTCTCGTGAAAAAGACAAATTTCTGCCGATTCAGTAGGAAGCGAGTCAAATTTGAACAGTAGCTGCCTCATAGTTTGCTCTTTACTTTTTACAAAAATCATTTCTAGATACATAAGTATCTATTTAATCCGAGAAACACCAAAAAAAATCCAAGATTCAACCACTAGCTAGGAACGGTCATGCCCGCCGTTTTGATCGCATTTTGAAACGGGCATAAAAAATTAAAAAAAATGAATATTGTTGAATTATTTTTAAACTAGGAAAGGATGGTTTTTTACATATTTGATGAAGATATGACCCAAAGAATTTATGAGATTTTTTGGGGAATTTTAGAAATGGCAGAAATATAGGTTGCTTCACAACCTAGGGCAAAGTTTGACACATGGACATGACACATAGGCAAAACGGATGAGGTGACGCCTAGTCATAGCAATCCACCACGATTTACAAGGTTATGACCATCTATATTGGTCTTGATCAGCTAGAAATAAGGCAGCGGACCAGTGTTGTCTGCTTTGTGACCATTTCATGTAAGGAAATTACGACCTTTCTGACCAAAATGGTCATTATAGTGCAGGGTTTGGAGCCTCCCGAACAACTTTTGACCAATTTGTCTCAAATGGTCGTAGATTTATGACCAATTCTTCCAGGGTCACTGACAGAGGTTACAAGTTGACATATTTCTTGTAGTGGGTGGGCGCCAACATTCGTGAATTTGTCACGGCAGATGCCCTAGGAAAAGGACTTAGGTGTGGAGCCATCACAACTAGGCTCGGCTAAAGCTAGGTGACACAATTCAGATTATGAATGCCAGAAAATAAACCTAAACCTAACAAGGTTGTTCCCGAAGATCTTTCACAAATAAAATGCAAATAGCACATGGGGATTAAGATGTTACTCACTGTCTTTTTGATATTTTCATACTACTAGAAACAACAGAAACTAACACGAAAGGAAAGTCACATGACAAAACAAGTATAGGGGGAAGAAACAAGATAATGTGACAGAAGATAGATTTTTCACATCACAAACACACACATATATTTATACATCATAGGATGTCACACACATATGCACATTATTATTTCACTAAGCAAAGTATGACAGATGAAGTACTTCTCAAAGTGACAAGGTATCAACTAGTGAGGACATACAAATCTAACATTATATAATACAACTTCGAAACTGAAGCAAACAGAAGGATCTTACACTTAACAAACTGAACATTACATAGTACTAATCATTACACTACTTAATCATTACACCCGTCGTTTTCACATTTCTCTGAAGGTCGGGTCGGGCCGGCCCGAAGCCCGACGGGCTTTTATGTGTTCGGGTTGGGCTCGGGCCCAGAAAACAGGCCCAATGGCCGGGCCGGGCACAGGCCTGGGTTTTTTTTCGTCGGGCTTGGCTAGGCCCGGCCTGAAGCCCGGCCCGGCCTGAGGTATGGCCAGGTATACGTGGGGTTGGCGGGGAGGCAAGGGGTGAGGGTTGCCGTTAGATCCGGGAGGATCCAACGGTGTTTCGTGCATGATATGTGTGTCTTGTCCACGGACCAATCAGAATGCAATACAACATTACAACCAATTAAATTGGTCGTGATAGATTTAAAGATGTTAAAATCATGTAAGCTATTTTATGATCTTAGAAATTCAAAGAAATAAAAAAACCTTCTCATTGTGTCACCAATTGTGAACTAGCTTTCAAGAAAATAACAAACATGGAATAGCAAACAATGTTGCCTAAGAGAGTTTCATTTCCTTTTGATGAAAAGTTCATTTTCCATTTTCCGAGTGCTCAAAATGAGTTTTTTTAGGACCTCTCAAATAATTGTTGCAAAATTGTATCAAAATAATTTTCTAAAATACTAGGGCATATTTAATGCACAATTGACTAAATAGTTGGTTGTCAAAAGCTTTGATCCACCTCTCATGAAAAAATAAATTTCTGCCGATTCAGCTGGAAGCGGGTCAAATTTGAACTGCAGCTGCCTCATAGTTTGCTCTTTAGTTTTTCCAAAAATCTTTTTAGGTACAAAAGTATCTATTTAATCAGAGAGACACCAAAAGTTTTCCAAGATTCAACCATTAGCTAGGAACGGTCATGCCCGCTGTTTTGACCGCATTTTGAAACGGGCATAAAAAAATCAAAAAAATCAAAAAATTGGAAAACCTTCACATTGTGTCGTTATATGTGGCCAAGTTACCAGGAAAAATAATAAACTTGTAATACAATAATTATTTCAAAAACTGTTCTCAGAAACGAGTTATCATGTGTGGAGATCAATGGCTTTCAAGCAAGATGATCAATCTTATGGCCACATTCATGGCATAGTTTGTTCAAATGATCTCATATTGTGCACAAGGGTGCATATTGGAATGGCAAACAATGTTGCCTAAGGAAGTTATCATTTTCTTTGAAAGAAAAAACCATTTTTCATTTTTTTGATTGCCCAAAATGAGGTTTTTTTGTGAAGAACCTACCAAATAATTGTTGCAAAATTGGACCAAATCAAATTTCTAATATACTAGACCATATTTAATGCACAATTGACCAAATGGTTGGGTGTCAAAATATTTTATCCACCTCTCGTGAAAAAGACAAATTTCTACCAATTCAGTTGGAAGCGGGTCAAATTTGAACTGCAGCTGCCTTATAGTTTAATATTTATTTTTCCTAAAAATATTTTTTAGGTAGAAAAATATCTATTTAATCAAAGAGACACCAAAAAATTTCCAATATTCAACCACTAGCTAGGAATGATCATGCACGCCGTTTTGACCGCATTTTGAAACGGACATTAAAAATTCAAAAAAAATTCAAAAAATAGGAAAACCTTCACATTGTGTCATTTTATGTGGCCAAGTCACCAGGAAAAATAATAAACTTTTAATACGATAATTATTTTTAAAAAGTGTTCTCAGAAACGAGCTATCATGTGTGGAGATCAATGTCTTTCAAGCCAAATGATCAGTCTTATGGCCACATTCATGGCATATATAGTTTATTCAAATAATCTCATATTGTGCAAAAAGGTGCATCTTGGAATGACAAACAATGTTGCCCAAGGAAGTTATCATTTTCTATGCACAAAAAAATCATTTTCCATTTTTCGAGTGCCCGAAATGAGCTTTTTTTGTGAAGGACCTACCAAATATTTGTTGCAAAATTGTACCAAATCAATTTTATAAAATACTAGGACATATTTAATGCACAATTTACCAAATGGTTGAGTGTGAAAAGTTTCGATCCACCTCTCGTGAAAAAGACAAATTTATGCCGATTCAGTAGGAAGCGGGTCAAATTTGAACTGCGGTTGCCTCATAGTTTGCTCTTTATTTAAAAAAAATCGTTTCTAGGTACATAAGTATCTATTTAATCAGAGAAACGCCAAAAAAATCCATGATTCAACCACTAGCTAGGGTCATGCCCGCCATTTTGACCACATTATGAAACGGGCATAAAAAATTCAAGAAAAATCAAAAAAATTGGAAATCTTTGCATTGTGTCATTATATGTGACCAAGTTACCAGAAAAAATAATAAACTTGTAATATGGAAATTCTTTTAAAAAAGTGTTCTCCGAAATGAGATATCATGTGTGAAGATTCATGGCTTTCAAGCCAAATGATCAATCTTATGGCCACATTCATGGCATAGTTTATTCAAATGATCTCATATTGTGCACAAGGGTGCATCTTGGAATTAAAAACAATGTTGCCTAAGGAAGTTATCATTTTCTTTGCACCAAAAAATCATTTTCCATTTTTCGTGTGCCCGAAATGAGCTTTTTTGTGAAGTACCTACCAAATATTTGTTGCGAAATTGTACCAAATCAATTTTCTAAAATACTAGGACATATTTAATGCACAATTTACCAAATGGTTGAGTATGAAAAGTTTTGATCCACCTCTCGTGAAAAAGACAAATTTCTGCCGATTCAGTAGGAAGCGAGTCAAATTTGAACAGCAGCTGCCTCATAGTTTGCTCTTTATTTTTTACAAAAATCATTTCTAGATACATAAGTATCTATTTAATCCGAGAAACACCAAAAAAAATCCAAGATTCAACCACTAGCTAGGAACGGTCATGCCCGCCGTTTTGACCGCATTTTGAAACGGGCATAAAAAATTAAAAAAATGAATATTGTTGAATTATTTTTAAACTAGGAAAGGATGGGTTTTTACATATTTGATGAAGATATGACCCAAACAATTTATGAGATTTTTTGGGGAATTTTAGAAATGGCAGAAATATAGGTTGCTTCACAACCTAGGGCAAAGTTTGACACATGGACATGACACATAGGCAAAACGGATGAGGTGACGCCTAGTCATAGCAATCCACCACGATTTACAAGGTTATGACCATCTATATTGGTCTTGATCAGCTAGAAATAAGGCAGCGGACCAGTGTTGTCTGCTTTGTGACCATTTCATGTAAGGAAATTACGACCTTTCTGACCAAAATGGTCATTATAGTGCAGGGTTTGGAGCCTCCCGAACAACTTTTGACCAATTTTCTCAAATGGTTGTAGATTTATGACCAATTCTTCCAGGGTCACTGACAGAGGTTACAAGTTGACATATTTCTTGTAGTGGGTGGGCGCCAACATTCGTGAATTTGTCACGGCAGATGCCCTAGGAAAAGGACTTAGGTGTGGAGCCATCGCAACTAGGTTAGCTTAAAGGGGTTGAACGGGACAAAGGACGCAGAAAATTTTACGCAGGTTCGGCCCCTCTCAATGAGGTAAAAGCCAACTCCTGCTTTCAGTTGTATTGCTTGGGTTTCGATTACCAGGGAGCGAATATGCTTGACCTAGTTCTCGATCGATTGTTTCCTGAGTTAACCCGCCGCCGGGTCACCCTTCTATATACAGGTTGATGCCTGACGGCTTACAGAGTCCCGGCCGGCTCACACGAACGTGACCGGCTCGGTTTCTAACTAAGCTTGCCTTACAGAAGAAGTCATCCCCTGGCGGTTCACATCTTCAGGCCTTGAGTCGCCTCCGGGCCTTGAGTCGCCTCCGGGCCTTGGGCCTTCAATAAGCTTGTCCTATGAACCACCATCTTCATGTTAAGCCGCCAATGGTATGACCCATCCAGGCCCTCCTGGATGGGTCATACCTAGGAGTTATATCCCCAACACATTACGATAGTGATGATACGATCGAGGTGATGGAGGAAGAGATTGATCTCGCTTGCCGACAGTTCTCAGGGATTAGTAGCTAGATTAGGGGAAGTTCTTGATCAACCCTCTTTCTCTTTTCTGTTCTTTCTGCCGCAGTCGGGTTTTCAGGTCCATGTCGATCTAAAACTCCTTGACTCTTTTGTGTTAAACCTACTGCACTAATCAACCACTTGATATTTTTTCCTCTCTTTTTTGGAACTAGACGAGTATCTACAAGTAGGTGTGAACGGCCTTGATCCAATTCACTCGCACAAGCATGAGATCGAAGGAAGAAATGGATGCACTCACGGGCACACATGCCACGAATAAACCAATGAGTGGCCTGCTGGATCAATCAGTGCATCATAACGTCCGATGGTGACAAGTGTCGAGCATTATTCAGCTACAGATTTGGCACCAAACAGCTAAACAAAAAATTGTACTCAAAATAAATACATTCGGAGCATTATTTCAGCTATGGAAGCCGTCAATGTCAAGGCTGCAAGTCCAAAGATAAAAGGTTTTATTTGCCACAATATCTCAGCGTTCCACCAAATGAGTTATGGAAAGTTGAAGCCGACATACAAATTGACAAAGAAAACAAAATGAAGGGCTCCAGGTCATGTTGTAGCTTGTTGAGATGATGACTTAAGCAAATTGGTAAAGATGGACCAGCCGGCACATCGTCCACTTGTACCACGCCTAGGACGGATATGGAGACATGGATGTGGGCATCAGGAGATTTATCTCCATGCAGGACAAACATTTAGTTCTTTCCCGGTGTCTCCTATTCATATGTGCTCTCAACTTCATTTCGACTTTCTGGCAATCAATCCTCTCATAGTTTGTGCCGAATACAACCTATTTATTATACTAGTAAACTACTCGAATCAAATAATTGTGATGCAGAATTGTGTGGATGATGGAGAGATGATAGAGTTTGCATGTTGCTAATTCAGGTGAAGATGGAGTACTATATAGAGAGGAAGGGAAAGGATTGTCTCTACACATATGAAGGTGGGTATGACATTTACTTGCCTTGTTTTCACCTTACCCTCATGTAGCCCCTCCCAACCCACCATACACATATACTAGTGATTTAAAACGTCTTATATTAGTTTACAGAGGTAGTACTTCATAACTGACTTGGTTATGCTCCCTCCGTTCCCAAATATTTGTCTTTCTAGAGATTACAACAAGTGGCTACATACGAAGCAAAATGAGTGAATCTACACTCTAAAATATGTGTACATACATCCATATGTTGTAGTCCATTTGAAATGTCTAGAAAGACAAATATTTAGGAACGAAGGGAGTATATAGATGGGGATTGTGTTTAATGTCTATACACTATGCTCCCTAGTTTTAAAGGTCTCGCAATCAGCTGAGGTCTCCAATTAAAGCTGGGTCACTCGATTTTGACCGGGTCAACAATTTCTCAAAGCTCTTTCGTTCAATTATTTTATGCTATACACTATATTTTGTAGTTTGTAAGACCTCACAATTAATTGAAGCATTCAATTTAGAATTGGGTCACGATTTTGACCGAGCCAAAAAATTCTCCAGGAGCTCTCCCATGTAATTATTTTAATTCACTTTGTTCCTTAATTTTGAAACTTTTTCATTTGATTGAGGTATTCAATTCTGGATTTCCCTTAGCATTTTGATCAAGCCAGTGGTTTTCCAAATCAATCAGCAGCAACCGACCTATAAAGACATATCAACCCAGCGCACCCTCCCACCACCTAAAAAAAAGAAATGCCACCATGTGATACTATAGCATCAATATAGTACATGCAATCACCCACATGAATATGGGTAGATTAGCGGATAACACATAATCACACCGTGAAAGACGCATCAAATAACCGCATTATAAATAAAAATTAAACACACTCCATCATCTCCCTAACCCATCAAACTAAATTTCATCAAGTTGAAAATATAAGGGGTATTAGTTTCTTGGAAAGTCAAATTTATTTTCGAGTTCAGAGCCAAAAATATCGACAACCACAAGATTATTAAACAAAACAATATGGAAATTTATTATGATGAATCTAATGACACTGGTTCGACACTATGGGTTTCGATATATTTCTCTACAAACTTGATCAAACTTAAAGAGGTTTGACTTTTAAAAAATAGTAATGCACGTTATATTTTGAAACAAAGTGAGTAATAAAAATTTAAAAATCTCAACAACACCAACGGCATAGCAAAGCGCGTCAAACCCTTCTAGTTAATGATTAATTTCAAGCGCACTAGCTAGCTAGCTAGTCCAGCACTCCTGCTGCAGTTAACTAAGATAACGAAAACAAATTAAGTTTGTCAAGAGAACTAGTTTGCACTCCTAGGGATTAGATACACTAACAAAAAAGCTACTCCTACAACATTTTCACACAGATCAGTTGATTTATTAACTAGAAAATGGCATTTTTCTGAAGAATTAGAAAAGGCTAATTGATGTGACATACCAGAATAGAGATAAAATCATTACCTAAGGCTCATTCATTGACTACTAAATTTACAGTCACAACCAACCAAGATAATTAATTGAGCTCAATCGATCAGGCGTGATGACGGTCTTGAAACCGCCACCACTGCTTCCCGCCACACACCTTGTCGCTCTACTCTACCGGCGCTTCGTTGGTCGGCCTCTTTAACATGCAGCAGTAGTTGTCCAGGGATGCCCCACAGTGCAGCTAGAAATCTCTCTGTCACCACGGATCGATGTTGCAAGCCTATCTGGAGGTAGAAGTATCAACCCCTCTTCTTGATCCAAACGATTTGGCATCAAAGAACTAAACAAAAAAAGAACTAAACAAAAAGAAGTTCCGAGCATAATAGCAGCTACGAATCTTGTCAACATCAAACCTGTGAATCAAAGTTTTAGTCACTGAGTGCCAGATTTGCACAAAAAGGTTATACAAGCTTGCAGCGAAGATACAAATTACGAGAGGAAACAAGAAGGAGGGCTCCAAGTTATGTTGTAGCTTGGTGAGACGGCAACTTAAGAAAAAAGTTGTGATCGACCATCTGGTGCTTAGTTGCATTATAGCACACCCAAGATAGATTGCGGGCCATAGATGAAGGCGACAGAAAGTTTATCCCCATGTAGGACAAACATATGCTTCTTTCCTGTTGTCTCCTATTCATATGTATTCTCAACTTCATATTTCCATTTTTTGGCAATCCATCCTCTCTTAAGTTTGTGACGATGGAATACAACCTATTTACTATAGTAAACTACTATATCCAATAATTGTGATGTATGTGTGGATGAAGGAATGGTAATAGAGTTTGCATGCTGCTAATTCAAGCGAAGATGGTGTAGTATATATAGAGGAAGGGAAAGGATTGTCTCTACACATCTTGAAGGTGGGTGGGATATATATTGGCCTTGTTTTCATCTTACTAAATTCTAACAACACATTTATTCTTTATGTCCGCTCAAAACAATTATCCTTTATGTACCCCCCCCCCCCCCCACCCACCCACACACTTCATAACTGACTTGGTTACATACGGGGATTGTGTTTAATTAATTATTAATTTCAAATGTACTATTTAGCTAGCTAGTCCGGCTATGGTAACTAAGATAACGAAAATAAATTAAGATTGCAGAGAGAACTACTCCCTCCGTTCCGATTCACTCTTAGGGATTAGAAACACTAAAAAAAGCTACAACAATTTTCACACAGACCAGTTGATTTATTAATTAGAAATAGCTTTTTTGTGAAGAATTAGAAAAGGTTAATTGATACTATATTAAGGGCCTGTTCGAAACCTCTCCTAGCTCCTCCAACTATACAAATTTAGCTTCCCAATCTAGTTTCCCACTGCACCTGGCGATTCCCATGCATTCAGCTGGAGCGTAGCTTTTCTCGGTGCCACCTTGAGCTGGAGCCCAACTAGGGAGGCTGCTAGTCCGTTTGCACCAGTTTGGGCTAGCTGGAACCGGCCCAGTTCGAGAGGTGAGAGGTCTAACACAGAGGTGGGCTCAGAGGACAACGTGGTGAGCACCAATGTCAAATTGTCAATGGCGTCATGGTGGACGACATGGTGGAGCCGGGCATGGTGGTGGGGTCAGGGTGCTGGTTTACGGTTGCGAGCAAGATAAGGGGGTGTCGAGCGAGAGAAGACAGGGTATTGATTCGAGAGCGTCCAAATTCGGTGGAGGAGAGCGATTCAGTAGTTTTCCTGAGGGAAGAGCGAATCGTTTTCTTTTATAGTGGCAACTCGCAGTTAAACCTTCCAACTCTTGATATTTGTTTTCATGGAACTAAACTTTTGCGGCTCCTCATTTTTACACTAGGGGATGCCTCAACTTCTCAAATTTGACTCCATGGAGCTCAGACCTTTGGGTCGGCTCCTCGTGTGGAGTTTGCATAGTTGGGAGCCGCAGGGATTCAAACAAACCCTAAATTCACAGTCATACCCAACAAAGCTAAGTAATTGAGCTCTTAAAATTCTCACCTTTGTTTTGAAAATAGGAAATGACTATACTACCCTATCCTGAAAAAAGACTACACTAGCCCTAAAGAAATCGGCGATGGATGTTCATATACCGCTCCCTCCCCTTTTTAGAGCGTTAGATAAAGACACATGTATTGCAACAAGATATAAATATTCTAGTATGTTAGGTCATGATTTACGTGCCCATACTCATATTAATGTGATCATGTAAATACATATTATCAATTCCTACCCGTGGCTTACCTACCTACCTAGATTTTAGGATTTTTTTTTTCGATAATCACTTATTGGCTCATGTGTCCAGTGTCATGATACTTTGATGTTGCAACTTGCCATCACAATTTTAATTCTGAAGTATTACGTCCATTCAAGACTCAAAGTATATGCGGACAATTTATTGAAATATTCATAACTAAAGACTAGATAAAACAGGTGTGAGATTTTCAAATAATACATTGGTAAGAACCAAACGAAGGATTCAATTCCCACTCGAACTCAGGAAATAAGTTGGGGCAGCATCAAAAAAATTACGAACATGCTATGTGTCTTGAATCAGAGTGATGCCGTGTTGGACAAGTCTGTTTTTCAGTGGATTGAGGTGGGCATGATGCCGAACTCTAGATGCATTAGCATTTGTTGCGGTACTGACATGAAAATAGTCTCATCTCATGTCCTGGTTGCTACTTGTTCATCAAACTTGTGTATTTAGGCCCATTGATTTCTTGTATGTGGGTTCTCTAAGTAGAACGGATTTTTTATTGACGCAGACCTTCCATCAAGGTTGATGGCGGTTCCTGGCCATCCTGGAGATGCGCGCACCACATCATATTTGATATTCTCTATTGAGCACAACCCATACAAAGTGGGGAAAAGCATTAATATCATGCATCCTGGCTAGTTTCGGGGATATCTATGGTAACTTAGTGCCATACTAGCGCATCTCGCTATTATCTGTAACTAGTAGATAACGGTGTAACACCCAAGCAATAACCCTCTTGGACGACGGTGATTGATGGTTATCCTAAGTTTCTACTTCCCGATGTCTAAACTTAGCATTTCTTCTTTGAATTTGTGTTGGTATATAACGGAATTTTGCTAGTCGAACTCTCTTCCTTTTGCCGGATTGGTTTGAGGAAAGGGGGTGAAGCTGGCCAGGCATATATATAGCCACATGTGGTGAAGTTGGTACTATGTACATTTATCACTCGTGGAACACCCCCCCCCCCCCCCTCTCCGTTCATAATTGACTTGGTTTAAAGATGGAAACTATGTTTAATTATTTATTTCAAGTGCACTGGTTAGCTAGTCCAACTGTAGTTAACTAAGACGATGAAAGCAGATTGAGTTGTTGAGAGAACTAGTTCAGGTGTATGTCAAAATATGCTCCTTCACAAAATGTTCATATGCTTGCCGTTCATATCATTTCCAAAGATCCAGAATTTTTTAATCTTATCATAGAGGATACAACATATGCTCCAAGCACTATTTTAAAGCAAGAGTACTTTCAGATATCTATATCAAATTATCATGTCCTCCTAAATAAAGTTGATATGCTACAGAATTGTGCTTGAAGTTTGCAGTAAGAGTTGAACCAAAATGATTTCTAAATAATATTATGTACTGCACGTACTCTTTACGCCAAAGAAGTTTGAAGTACTAATAATATGTATGTCGTAGATGACATGTCGAAGCACAAGTATTCGGCACTTTCAGGCTTTCACACTGTCCAAGTTAGTCTAAAATTTGGCACTTTCAGGCTGTCCAAGCACAAGTCTGAAAGTTTGAATTTTGGTACAAGCACAAGTAATTTTAGATTGTCATCTTTGCGAATGTTATCTGTCAGACTGTCAGTCTGAAAGTATGAAGTTTGGTACAAGCAGAAGTACTTTCAGACCGTCAAAGCACAAGTCTGGAAGTATGAAATTTTACTCCGTAGAGTACTTTCAGACTGTCTAAGCACAAGTCTGAAATTTGGTACATAATATTTGCAGAATACTTGGCACCTTCAGTCTGAACTCCAAGCACAAGTCTCTTTACAGTGTAAAATTGTGTCCATAATATTATGTTCTTGTTTGTGAGGAGTAGATGACATACACAGTTTGCAGTAAAAGTTGAACAAAAGTGATTTCCTAAATAAATGCTACAGAATCAAGTATGAAAATTAGTATCAACCTTTCAGACAAGCATACATGAAGACAGGAGATGTCTTCTACGATGTTCCCAGATGGCGGAGTTAGATCCAGGCAACGTGTGAAGAATGGTCTCATTGGGGTAGGAGAAAGGGTGGAATGAGAGTTTTCTATGGAGGTCGCAGCAGAGTACCTTGGAGAACTTGCCCGTACAAGGTCTCAGCTTCGGACAGAGGAGGTCCGCCGGGGCAGCCAGAACGCCGGCGAGAAGACGGCCGTGGATGGATCTGGACCTCCACCGGGCGCAATCGCCCAGCTAGGCACCCGATCTGGCCCGCCGCCACCGTCGGCAAGCTGGAGCTGGCGGCTACGCGTTGGGGATTGGGGTTCGCGTTGCTGTGTTCTTAGGAGGACGAGGAGCAGTTCAATGGATGTGTTTGGTTGCCTGGCTATCCCTCCCTGGATAGGGATAGCCATTTTTTTTCAGGATATCAGGTGTTTGCTTCGTGGACAAGGAGGGATACGGGCAGCCAGATTCGTGGAATATTCTTGAAAATCTCGGCTCCGCGTGTCCGTGAAAAAGTGGCGGATGTAGCCATCCCTCCGTCCGAATCGTTTTCTTCGCCCCCCTCCCCGGTCAAAAGACACCGACCCCTCATATCCTTTCACCCTTCCCTTTCCAGATCTCTCTTCCGTGGGCGGCGGCGGCTGTAGATCAAAGCAGCAATGGAGCAACGACGTGGTAGAGGACGGATCAAGGTCGTCCACTGATCTACTCGTGCCCTCCTTCTCCTTGGCAAAGCGGCGCGTGCCGGCCAGAGGAGGTAGCGCCGGCGGAGCTGCCTGGCAGATCAAGGCGCCGGCGCGGCCGGCGGGCATAGCGCGAGCGGGCGCGACTGGTGGAGTAGAGCTCGCAGGAGTGGCTGCCGCAGCAGAGTGCCCTTGCGTGTTGGCAGAGTGTGGCATGCATGCGTGGTGAGCAAGGGCAAGTGAGGTGTACGTGCGTGGTTTTCCAATCTCAGATTTTTCTTGTTAGTTTTCTGCGACAGGAGCTTCAAGAAAAAAGGGACTACACGAGCGAGATGCATAACACTTTCCTCTCCTTGATTTCCTTCAGTGGATATCCTCAACCTTTCATCCTCCGAACCAAACATAACATGAGTTAAATTTACTTGCCCAACCAAACAGAAAAAAGTGATATCCCTAGCCAACTGGTTAGGGATACCCATATCCATTTAGCTGGTCCCTTGAACCAAACACATCCAATGCTGAGAAGAGCAAGCATGGATATCAGCCTTCCTAGCAAGATTCAGGGACATTGTCGCTAACTTTGTGCCGTACTAGCGCATCGTGTTATTTTCCACTACTAGTTGAGAATGCTGTGACACCGAAGCAACAACCAGTGGACGACGGCGACTGATGGTCCTAAGTGCCAACGTCCCGATGTCTCCTAATCCTAAAGTTAGCATTTCTTCTTTGTATATGTGTTGGTACATAATGGAATTGTTGCTAGCCGAGTTCTCTTTCTCTTGCTAGATTCGTTTGGGGAGAAAGTTGTGAAGCCGTTCAAGCATATATATAGCCACAAGTGGTGAAGCTTGGAAAACTTTTATCTATAGCATTTTTCGTACACGTTGTACATTTTTCGTATACATCAATAACATTTTTCACAGATATTTAACAGTTTTAAAATACAAGATTAACATTATTTAAAAATGTATGTTTTGAAGTATACTTTTATTCATACACGTACATTTCCGTATACATCTATAACATTTTTTAATGGTTTTTAAAATACACAATTAACATTTTTAAATACTTATTTTGAAAAAAAATCCAATACATGGTAAAGTTAATTTTAATACACATTTTATTATTTTTGAGTATGGTATAATTTTAAATACTCGACAATTTTGTACATTGGATAAAGATTTTGTAATTTTTTTACAACATTTTGATGAAATGGATGTTTCTACATGTAACGTGCATTTGATGTATGTTGCAATGTGGTTTTTATAAATTGTGCCAACATTAGTATACACCGCATTTACATCTTCTAGATCTGTTGTGAAGACTTTTTAAAAAACCAAGTAATCTATTTTTTCATAATATATGTATTTAATATTTTCCAAAATATAAATAAAGCTAAAAGAAACATGCGTGACGAGATCACGTTGTTACTCGACCAACCAACTACTGGCTCGCTGCAGGCGATACTCCCGCGGGGAGTATACCTGGCCATCCGTCGGGCCAGGCCGGGCCTATCAAAACCAGATGCAGAAAACCTAGGCACGAGCCCGGCACGGCCCTATCATCGGGCCTAAAAATCAGGCCCAAGCCCGGCCCAACAGTCAAAATGCCCGTCGGGCGTCGGGCCAGACCTCTTTCTTTAACTGCAAATACGACAGGCCCGAGTCAGGCCCGGCCCAGCCATCGGGCTCAAAATCTAGGCACAGGCCAGGCCCATGGGCAAGGTCAGGTCGGGTCGGGCCATCTGGGCCTGGCTGGCCATGGCCAGGTATGGGAAGTCGCTACGAATGAATAGTCGCTCCCTGCTGAATTTCCTATTGGGCCGACCTTGGATAACAAGGGCTGTGAACAATGGGCTTTCTATTTCTGTCGTCCAAGGCCCATCAAAATGCTCTGCGGCTGTCCCGTACCTTCTTCCCTACCCCCGCCGCCGCCCGCCGTTGGAGATAAAAAGAAGCAAAGTGCCGCCGTCGATGGGTGATTCGCCGGCCGGAGAGGAGAGAATAAGGGGAGAGCCAAGACAAAGCCATTACTAATTGGAAAGGGATGCGTCCTGAGCTGCCGCGAGTCCTGGGCGAAGATCCCAGGTTGTTATGAGGTGAGCTTGATAGGGAATTCATTCTTGATTCCGACCATATAACAATGCAATGCATCAATCTTTTGCGACCATATTTGCAGCTTATTAATCATCAATACTGTACTAGTATGTGACTACACTGTATGCAACTCAGGGAATCAGGATCTATTCATACACCGAGAGCTCGATGGATCTGCTGCGTGTCTGGCCTCTCATGAGGGGAATCTTGTAGGCACTGAAACGCCACCGATATTAGCCGATTGATATCCCGCGCCTCGTCGGTCTTGGGCGTGGGAAGACGGTGGTCGAGATGCTCTTGAAGTATCATGTCTTGTTCTTGCGCAGCTGCAGGTCTGTTTAGGAATTCTCCTGGATGCTTCCCCATCAGCACCTCCAGCATCACAACGCCGAGGCTGTAGACATCGCATTTCTCGGTGACCAAGGGCGTGTAAGAAAGTTCTGCATCAAGCAAGGAAGCATAGTTACAAGGGATTGTTTTTGAAGGAGCTATGTAATTAACCAACAGCTTGCACTGGGGTAGTCAGGTTACCTGGTGCGATGTAGCCGTATGTCCCCGCCAGTGCGGTCCAGTTCGATGAATCGGGCTTCAATATCCTTGCCGTGCCAAAGTCCGAGACAAAGGCATTGTATTCAGAATCTAGCAAAATGTTGCTACTTGTTATGTCCCGATGGATTATAGGTGGATCACAACCATGGTGTAGGTAGGAAATAGCTTGCGCAACATCCTTGATGAGAACTGCTCTTTTCTGCCAATCAAATTGGATTGCTTGGTCGTTGTTGCTCAGGATTGAGGCTAGACTCCTCCTTTCTATGTATTGGCAAACCAGGAACCTGTACTGCGTATGGGAACAGAATCCATACAGCTTGACAATGCTGCGCTGACGGACTTTTGTTAGTACTTCAATCTCACGACGAAAGCATTGCTCATCATGCATCCCTTCCTCAATAGGATGAAGCTTCTTCACTGCAACCACTTGTCCATCTGGGAGATCCACCTTGTAGACATTACCAAATCCCCCCCTTCCAATGCAATGTTTTTCATCAAAATTATCCGTTGCATTGATGATATCCTCAAAAGCTATTTTACCATCGAAGTTCCATATGGAGAAGAGGTCCGCTCTCTTTACAATGGCACTTTCTCTAGAAGAGGATTTCTTCCTCAAAATCAAAGTGAAGAAGATGCATGCAGCTATACAAGTAATAGCCACAAAAACAGGGATACCCACTTTTAACATGAAGATTTGGTTCTTTTTCTGATGATTTGCAGCAGAAGAATGACAAGACGGAAGGCCAGCCAGCTCCCCGCAGAGACCTCTATTGTGAATAAACCATTCTGCCGAGGAATTATGGATCCTTCCCGGAACTGTGCCTTGTAATCTGTTGTAGGACACATCAAATACGGACATGCTTCGGAGTCCTGCTACCGTGTCTGGAATGCTTCCACTGAATTGATTGTGGGAGAGGTTTATGCTTACCAACATATCTAGATTTCCTATTTCTGGAGGAATGGCACCATGTAGGCTGTTATGGCTGACATCAAGGGTTGTCTGTAGGTGAATCAGTTTGCCTATGGAACCAGGAAGGCTGCCGTTTAAGCTGTTGTTGTTCAGTTTCATGGACTGTAGTCTCGCACATTTCCCAACTTCTTCTGGTATTCTTCCATCTAGTTGATTGCTTGACAGGTCGAGAACCTCAAGAGCATCCATTTGACCAATGTTTTGAGGAATGCATCCAGATATATTATTTTGGCTCAAGTCTAGCAAATATAGGTTGACTAGTTTGCCAATTTCAGGAGGTATCTCCCCTGTCAACCTATTCAAATGGAGGTCGAGTTTTCTGAGTTTGGTTAGCTTTGTGAGCTCACGAGGTATATGACCAGTAATCATGTTTCCTCCTAAACGCAGTTCTGTCAAGTTACCGCATGAACCCCAGTCTGTTGAAAGCTGACCGTGCAGTTTGTTTGAAGTTAACCCAACAAATTTCAGATGTGGGTACACCCCAAGCTGTTGTGCTATATCTCCATCCATCTGATTATACATGATGTCGAGGATGATTAAGGAGCAGCAGTCCTTGAAACTTCCTGGAAAGGATCCACTAAATTGGTTGGTAGTTGCGGAAAACCATTGGAGTTTTTTGCCCTGGCATAAGTCAGGCACGTGTCCGCTGAGATTGTTGTAACTCAACTCAATGTCCACTAAATTGGTGAGGTTTGAAAATGTGTGAGGCAAAGGTCCAGACAGTCTATTGCCTGACAGCCTCAAATCTGTCATTTCCCTGAAGTTTCCAAAGCTTGGAGGGACCGAGCCAGAGAACTTGTTGAAGTAGAGGTAAAGATTCACTAAATTCCCTAGATTGCCTAGCTCAGCTGGGATTGTGCCAGAAAAGCTATTGTTTTGAAGGCGAAGGGAGGTGAGGGAAGTCATGTTTCCCATGCTAGATGGCAGATCACCATCTAAAGCATTGGAGGAGAGGCTAAGCTCCTGAAGGTTTGCAAGATTCCCTAGCACATAAGGAATGGACCCAGACAAGTTGTTCTCGTACAGGTACAGATATGTGAGCATTGTCAAATTTCCGAGACTCAAAGGAATGCTCCCGGTAAGTTTATTACCGAAAAGGTAGACCTCACGAAGATCAGTGAGTGATCCTATTTGTTCAGGAAGGTGGCCACTTAAGTTGCTCCTGCTGGCTCCTAGCAGTTGCAACTTGGTTAAGTTTGTGATTGCTGCAGGGATTGTGGACGTGAATTGATTGTGTGATATCATGAGCACGGTAAGATTAATAAGGTGTGTCATCTCGTGAGGAATGGGACCAATAAGCAAGTTTTGGGTCAGTCCTAAGTAGCCTAGTTTAGTAAGGTTTCCAATGCTGCTCGGAATAGTACCGGTCAGATAGTTATCAGCCAAATCTAGCTCTTCCAAAGCAGCGAGTTTCCCGAGCTCTACGGGGATTGAACCAGTAAGATGGTTTGTGAACAGACTTAAATCTCTGAGCAATGTTAGGTTGGTGAGGGAAGGAGGAATAATTCCAGTTAAGTTGTTATGGTATAACCGGAGACTTTGCAAGGACTGAAGCCTGCCAATGTTTGCAGGAATGGTACCTGTGAGGCCATTGAAGGAGAGGTCCATCACGGTGAGGCTCCCCAGCTCACCGATGGCCGGAGGTATGCCTCCGGTGAGCTGGTTACCGGAGAAGTTGAGCATGGAAAGCATGGGGAGCATGCCGACGGTCGGTGGAATCCGTCCTGAGAGGTGGAAGTTGTTGCTGATGTCAAGGCTGGTGAGCAAGGACAGGGGCTGCAAGTTGAGCACGTCCAGCCGCCCGGCAAGGCCAGCTCCTGGGAGGGAGATCCCAGTGATGGCCGGGCCTTGAGCTGCACGGCGGCAGGTGATGCCCGTCCAGTTGCAGGGGTGGACGCCGGGGCTCCAGGTGCTCAAGGCTGAACCGCTGCTGATGCTTGTCAGGCTGGATTTCCATCGGAGCAGCGCTGCTATCTGGGCTGTGAACCAAGTGCCTCGCCGTGCTGCGGCCTTTGCCTCACCGAACATGGAAGGGAGAAGCAGCAGGATGGCGAGGAGATGGAGCCATGGTCACCCTGAGGCAGGAGTAGCCATGGATTCGACAAGTTCTGTCGGTGGTACTATGTGGTAGAGAGTTGAGAGAAAGGCGTGGTAGAGAGTTGAGAGAAAGGCCACCGCTGCTCCGGAACATCCACGGCTTGGCTGACTTCATGATTAGGTAGGAACATCCAGCGCGTTTTCCTGTGTGATTGAATAAAAAAAATAGTACTGTAGTTGCCAACGTCCCGGGCATGTGTTCCGTACCGCACTCAAGAGAATAAAATAAAGTCTTGGAGTGATTATTCTAGTTTGTGTTAGCAACGGCTTATAATCAATTGAGCGTGTTGTTGTCATCCCTTTCGTTTCACTATGAGCGCGTTAGCAACGATTTATAAGTAATTATTAGGCAGTTTATAATTACAGTTTTACTATTTTTCAGATGTCTGTTTTTAAATTCGGCTCTAGCCGTTTTTCTGTCCGTCGGATTCACACGAATCTCTGCGTGTTGGTTTGTCCTCGGTCTCCGCGTACCAGGTCGTTGTGGCTTTTTTATTGTTGGGTTTTTCGGGTTCGTGTGTCTTGGGTCTCATTTTTCTTTGACTTTTCTGTTCAGTCGGGGGGGGGGGGGGGGGGGGGGGGGGGGGGGGGGAGCGTTAGGAACGCTCCTGATTTTTTTTGCAGGCACATATCCACGCAATTCATCAGTTTAGTAAATGGGAATCCATCTGTTTAGTAAATGTTCAGTGCTCTTAGCTCTTTATGTTTCTCATTCTTCAAGCCTACATCATTCTTTAGTCATTCAGTCCTGAGATTTTAGTTATATATCAGCCTTCAAACAGTTTTTTTTTCAGTTATCAGTGTACTTCATTTTACTTTTTCGTTGTTGTTCAGTGTTGGGTCTTTTCTTTATTTTCTGTCTTTCAGCTTTCATTTGTTCATTTTTTCGGTCATTCTGAAATTCAGCTTCCAAAATCTTTGGCTCTCATTTTATTAATATTTCATTAGTTGATAACTGCGTGTTCTCTCTTCAGTTTCAGTATTTCAGTTTTAGTAGTTGTTCAGATCGTCGTCACATCTTCTGTTAGTCTAAATTCTGTAGCATGTTTAGTAACAGTCAATGTTCAGATAGTTGACTCAGCAGTCAATGTTCAGAGAGCATCAGTATCTTCAGTTCATTCTAGTGTTTCTTCACTCTTCTTTTTTGCGTTTTCCGGTGTCTCTTTTTTCTGAAAACTGATCGCTGGAAGTTCATCTTTGCTATACATTGGCATCAAGGACCCAAGTGTAGTATTTGTAGCCAACTTCAGGATTCAATATCTGTACTCAAGTATTCAGTTTCAGGTTTAAGTTTTAGTAGTGTAGTCTTTGTACCCAAGTTCTTCAGGTTTCAGTTTCTTAAAAAGTAGCGGCATCAGTTTCTGGTTCCAGTAGGTGTCATTTTCTGGTTCCAGTAGCGGCATCAGTCGACGGTAGGTGTTATTTTCAGGTTTCAGTATGTGTCTTTTTCTGTTTTTCATTTTAGTCATGGACACTTAATTATGGTGTCACATAGGCAGCACCCATGCTATTCATTCCTGAAAGAATAACAGCACCGATGTATCTTTTTCAAAACTCATGTGTGTGGTTAGTAGCCAGTTTGAACCTATTAATTAAGTAAGCTATCAGTGTATTTTTTTAGTTTGTGCATTATAATTGTTATCTTAGTATATCCAGCGGATGATCAATTATCAGAATTATTCATTCACTCAGGTTTCATCCCGCTGGGTTCAAGTGTATTGTTGTTCTGTCTTTTCTAAGACTTATCAATTTAAATTCAGTCTTTGCAGGAAGGTGATCACATTTTTTCTTGAGTTCTTCTCTGCCAAGTAGAATAGCAAGGGCACAAGCCTTGTTCTGTTTTTCAATCGAGCTAAATTTTGCTGGCCTTTGTTACCTGAGATGATTCCCCTTGGGGCGGCTCCGGGCGGCTGTGCTTCAGTTTTTATGATTTCAGTCTTGTTTCATTTAGTTGATCAGTGTCCCAACATCAGTCTTGTGGTTGAGTCACTTATTTTAGACTGTAGTTGATTCACTCATTTAAGCTTGGGCAAAAAGAGCTTCACTAGGACCGAGTACAACACCGCAACCGATGGTCGGATCTTCTTCAAGCATGGATGGAAGAAGTTTCTTACGAGGACTGGACTTGAGGTTGGAGCGGATGTGTTAATAAAATGCAAGACAAAGGTCAGCAATAAGCTCGAGATGATTGTTCTTAGTCTATTGTTCAATCAATGTTTATTATTATCAGTCATTTTCTTATAATAGTTGACTCACCACCAGTCAATGTTCAGAGAGCACACATAATTGTTCTATTTACCATTCATGAGTTTTACTCATCGTTCAGCCTTTCAGATGATATTATCTTCTTTCTTATCTTTTCATTTTCTTTTATTTATTCCTTTTGGCCCAAGCATTAGTTAGGTAAGTAGACAGTCCTTCATTATATGTCCATCTTCCATTCTTCCTACTCCCTTTAGTTTCCCCGGTTATTTACGTTTCTTTTTTCTGATTTTTGTTTAGTGGCTTTTGTCAGTGGCACAAGTTTACTTCTAAAGTTTGTTTTAGTGATATGCATGTATCCTTAGCGATGATTACATAGACTTTTTTAGTAGATGTTTGCTCCGTCTTTGGTTTCCCGCATACACCCGGCGCTTATTCTTTCTTTTTTGAGTGAATAACCCTCAGTGTTGAGTATCTCTCAATTATTCAGGAAAGAACAAGGTACTATCA
The DNA here is from genome assembly GCF_018294505.1 of Triticum aestivum. Classification (NCBI taxonomy): domain Eukaryota; kingdom Viridiplantae; phylum Streptophyta; class Magnoliopsida; order Poales; family Poaceae; genus Triticum; species Triticum aestivum. The sequence continues at coordinate 668,004,613 of NC_057803.1, forward strand.
GTTTTCTTCAGGAAATAATATGGTACTATCACTTGTTCAGGGAAGCAACAAGGTACTGTCCATTTTTTGCAGAGAAATGTTTTATGGGAAAAAATGATGAGAAATGTTTTATGGGAAAAAAATGATGAAAACTGAACGTTAGGGATAGCTGCATTTTCCATGTTCTAGTAGTGAGAAAAGTCCGCAAAAATATACCCCCTCTGTTCTCAAATATAAGATGCCCTAACTCTTTTGTGAACCAGATGTATATAGACACACGTTTTAGTGTGTGTGTTCACTCATTTCAGTTCGTATGTCCATATTGAAATATCCAAAACATCTTATATTTGTGAACGGAGGTATTAGATAGAAAAGGCTTGTGGGCGCGCTGCAGGCAAATTGAGTGAATAAACTCTCTAAAAGCACAGAAAACACATTGAACACGCAAGAAATCATCGACATTTTGTAGATATCTCCATTAGTAAGTGTCATCTTCATCGTAACTTTGTACTTGTTCTATTTGTTATTTTCTTCTTGTCATATACATGTTTTTCTGTTTTTTGTTTTTTGTTTTGCATCACATTTGAGCTAGAAGAGGAAAGCCAGAGCATTTTTACATAGGGGCTTCTTTTTGGATTGCTTACCAAATGTGTCATGTGGTACCTCTTTATGTTGCTCTATGCACCATCCATCTCCTAGCCTGATGTTCGGTTCAGTTTCTTCAACGTCCAAAGTCCAAACCCATTGTAAGTTTTTGGGGGCCGTCAGAGCAGGGAGGTGTTGAACGTACATAGCAGGTGTAGGACAGCTGGTGCATTGCAATTGGCTTAAAAAACGACGTAAGCCCAATATAAAAATCAGACGGCTGTTTGTTAATTAGACACACCCAATTACCTATGAAGCTGAGACTAGCATGGTAGATACGATGATTTCCAAAACGAAAGAGATGGTTCCGTGGGACCAATGAAGCAAAGACGACATTGGCAGAGAAAGGGTCCCATGGACGGCCGAAATTACTATTCTGACCTTTTCAGCAATCTTTGCCACAAAGTGAACTCGATATGAAAGTATTTCACGATCTGACTCTTTTAGCAACGCCTCAGCCCGTGGCGTTTCTTCTCCATACAAAAACGCCGAAGTAGCTCGCGTTTCAGACCCACATACGAACGCCAAGCTAGCTAGCGTTTCCGACTCACATGGAAACGCCAAGGCAGAAACGCCATGATCATTGGCGTTTGTGGCATAAACTCACTTTGCCTGCTTAGCCCGATAGGCGCGCACATGCATGAGACCCTGGTTGCCGACGTCTCTTTCACCCTCCTGTATGCATGCAGCTTAGCAGGGAATCTCCCCATCCCAGTCAAAAGGTAAAACGTTGCTACAAAAATAAAGAAAAGCCATCTTTTATTGTACGCGGTACAAGTACGATGACAACTCATGTCTCATGTCTGACCAGTCATGTCCATGCTAGCGATCCAACGGCAGCGGGTGCATGCTCAAGCAATAGCGATACCTGGCCATAAGTAGTACTAGCATCTTCAGGCATGCTTCTATATTTTAACCACTTGCTAATATACTTACGGCGGCGGGAGTTTCTGCCACAAACGCCAACGATCATGGCGTTTCTGTCTGGGCGGAAACGCCAACTTGCTTGGCGTTTCCATGTGGGTCGGAAGCGCTAGCTAGCTTGGCGTTCGTATGTGGGTTTGAAACGCGAGCTACTTCGGCGTTTCTGTATGGAGAAAAAACGCCACGAGCTATGGCGTTGCTAAAAGGGTCAGATTGTGAAATACTTTCATGTTGAGTTCATTTTGTGACAAAGATTGTTAAAAAGGTCAGAATAGTGATTTCGTCCCTCATGGACTGCATCGTACATCAATGGCTCTGTATTCTGCCTTCATACTCACAATTTGAACACACCGGCTAAACAAAATGACACACAAACCCAATCAAACGTCAATGGCTAGATTCTAGTGACCAGCGATCGCCCTATGTCCAAGACGTACACACTCTAGCCAAGTACCCAACCATCCCTATGATGGTAGAACCGATCAGCGGGGCGGGGCACAACAAATACAAGTAAATAAAATAGCTAAACCAACTCAGGCGACTTATGCGCCATCTCGAGCTTAACTGAGGATCAATGAGTACAAGTAAATAAAGTCGCCAACCATCCTTGTGATGGCAGAACCAATGTGCGGAATGGGGCCTCATCTGTTTAAGGTCACATGGACCATAAAGTAAAATGTCTGCTTAAGGTCTCGTGGGCCATTGTTCTTAGGTTTGCATCTTGTTACTTTTAACAAGTTTAGTCATTATTTAGGGTGAATCATCACATTCAATTTTCATACATGCAACATCTAAATTACTCATAGCAAGCATATGAACAACCACATATGACATGCAAGCATATGAATCATACACACATGAAACATATAGATCAAGACGAACATTACACAAGTGAATCATGAGCAATGTTATGGGGCACATGACAGTTGATTGGCTTGCCTTAGATGAAGATCACTAGAAAAGATGGATGGTTGCCGATTGAATCAGGAATATGAGAAAGTATGTTCCAAAAAATTGTGAATTTCTTTGGTAACATTGACAAATATTTTGTGTGCTTCACAAATTTCAGCATGAAATTACATTCGTGGAAGTCATGGCAAAAAAAAATCTACACTCCAAAATGCTTTTAAAAAATAGCATTTTTAGAGCATCGATTTTTTAGCCATGCTTCCACGAATGTCATTTCATGATAAAATTTCGCAAGCACCCAAACACATTTGTCAAATTTTTACCACAAAAAGCAGATTTTTTTTATTTTGTTTACTTTTTATATATTTTACAGTTCATCAGAGAGCATTTGAGCTCGGGAGCAGATACTTCACGTCGCATTAAATGTTCATATATGCAACATCTAAACTACTCATAGCAAGCACACATGCAAGCATATGAACAACCACATATGACAGGCAAGCATATGAATCATACACACATGAAACTTATAGATCAAGACGAACATTACGCAAGTTAATAATGAGCAATGATGTGGGCATATGATAGTTGATTGACTTCCTTCGCATGAAGATCGCTTGGAAAAGATGGTGGTTGTCGGGTGGATCAGGAATATCAGAAAGTATGTTTCAGAAATGCCTAAATGGATAACATGCGTACAAGTGAGAATTTAGAAACTTACAACATGGACGAAATGGGTTGCACTCCATCAGGCTTAGAAAAGGATCAACATGGTCCTAGAGTCACCTCAATCGGATCAATGAACAAAAAGTTATTGCGGTCCTAGCTCCGGGACCATTTCTTAAAATAATTATTGCATTTAGGTCCTACACACTATCCTGCGAATGAACAAGAATTTGTCTATTACTATGGGCCGGCTCGGGCTGATTCTCTCCAGAAAAGGATGTTGTTGGGCCAAGGAGACATGGGCTGCAGACGACGTTGGAGACATGGACTACATTTCTTGAGTGGAAAACCTAAAACAGTATAGATTAGAGTATCTACAACCACACGTATCTCGAGTTGCCAAACACCCCTGTATGTTGAAATGGCTACAAAACTACAAAGTCACACCACATCAAGGGCATGGAAGGATGCCATGAGGCAAATTGTCATTAGCACCTGCGAGGCAACAATAACACGGTTGATGACATATATAAGGCATGCCCATCTGGCTTCTTCGCAAGAGGCTGATGGACCAAATTGCTCCCACTCATCTCATTAGTTGCCGTAGAATTTTCCTCGATGCCTCTCATCCCTACACAACTCATTTATATAAGACGTGGACTCTACTTCTTGGATATATGGATGATCTATGTCCATTATCAGTAGAGGAACTACACATAAGAGCGTAGGAATGCACCTAAATTTATATGCCAAGAGTTGTTGATGTGGACGCCATTCAATAGATCTCTTCAGTACATTTATGGGCATGTATAGCTGCTCATGTCTATTGCTGATGTAAAGGAGATCCGGTAGCTCACTTCATTGCATTTATCGGTCTATATGGTTGTATATAAGTCTATTGTTGATTTGAAAGTACTTCAGTAGCTCCTACATGTTATTTAACGGCTTGTATGGTTGCACATGTAACAAGTTTTGGCACATGTGATACTTCTCTTAGTCTTTGATCTAGAAGATCCGTACGCCATGGCTGTGAATTTATTGTTCTTGGTGGTCACTCTCCCTTTGATGTCGACCTCCTCGGAGTACCATGCTAGCCCTGTCCTTAGCTTGTGTGATGTGTTTATACTTGAAACTCTGTCAAACGAGCATGCATGCAACGTCAACAACATTTCTGCATATGAACTAGAAACCAATGATGTACTCCTATGTGACATGCATGGCTGCATGCAATGTCATAAATGTCATGCAAGAACTAGAAAACTAGACCAAACCGGTGTCTCACAGCAAAAATAAAAATAAAAATGTAAGGACCTGTTGTTCAATGTTTGGCACGTCTTGCTAGAAGAACGTTTTGTTCGTATTGCCACAAAAATCCTGATCAACCAGCCAGAATTGTGATGAATCTAAGATGGAACATTTGTCAAATTTCACAAGCTCCCAAACACATCTGTCAAATTTTACCACAGAAAAAGCAGATTTTTTATTTTGTTTACTTTTTATTTATTTTACAGTTCATCAAGAAGAAATTGAGCTCGGGAGTAGATACTTCATGTCCCATTCAATGTTCATATATGCAACATCTAAACTACTCATAGCAAGCACACATGCAAGCATATGAACAACCACATATGACAGGCAAGCATATGAATCATACACACATGAAACATATAGATCAAGACAAACATTACGCAAGTTAATAATGATCAATGATGTGGGCATATGATAGTTGATTGACTTGCTTCGCATCAAGATGGAAAAGATGGTGGTTGTCAGCTGGATCGGGAATATTAGAAAGTATGTTTCAAAAATGCCTAAACGGATAACATGCATACAAGTGATAATTTAGAAACTTACAACATGGATGAAAAGGGTTGCACTCCATCAGGCTCAGAAAAGGATCAACGTGGTCCTAGAGTCACTCAATCGGATCAATGAACAAACAGTTATTGCGGTCTTAGTGCCAGGGACCTTCCTTAAAATAATTATTGTATTCAGGTCCTACACACTATTCTGCGAATGAACAAGAATTAGTCTATTGCAATGGGCCAACCGGGTTGATTCTCTCCCTCAACTGGATGTTGCTGGACCGAGGAGACATGGGCTGCAGACGGCGTTGGAGACATGGACTATGCTTTCTTGAGTGGAAAATCTAAATCATATAGGAAAATCTTATGCGCCGCTCATTGCGTCAAATTATCGACAGAACGCACAGGCATACCCCGCATCGCTAGAAACGGGCTGGCCCATTATACGAGATCTAGCCAGCCGATTTTGGGAACTTTCTAGAAGGTTACCTGGACCGTTTTTTCCTTTTTGACCGGTTTTCCTGTTTCTTCTTTGTTTTTTTTGTTTTTCTATTTTCCGTTTTTTCTGATTCTTTTTCTTCTTTTCTTTTCCTTTTTTTGGTTTTCTGTCTGTTTTTTCGTTTTATCGTTTTTTTGAAAATTGTTCGGAAAGTTCAAAATTCGTTTGTGTCAAAACGTTCAAAATTCCCCAAAATGTTTGTGTTTCGAAAAATTGTTAATAAATTCAAAAAATGTTCGAATTTTTCAAAAATTGTTCCGGCAGTACAAAATATGTTCGTGTTTTACAAAAAATTGTCTGGAAAGTTTTTGTTCAACTTTTCTACAATTTTTGAAAAATGTTCCCATTTTTAAAAATCATACACAAATTCCAAAATTTGTTCATGTTTTCATTTTTCATGAGTTTCAACAAATGTTCCAGTTTAAAAAATTGTTCACAAATTTCTATAATATTGTGTTTGTAAATTTTATTCAGGAATTTCAAAATATGTTCACGTTTCCAAATTTTGAAAAAAATGTGCTCGTTTCAAAAAAATGTTCAATATTTTCAAAAAATGTTACAGTTTTTAAAATTTTGTTCACAAATTTGGAAAGTGTTTGCATTTCACAGAACATTCCGTCTTTTGAAGAAAAAGATATTGCTTCTGAAGTTCGTAAACTGATTCGGGTCTGCGCAGAATGTTTGGTTCTTTAGGCTCGATGCTACTTTTTAATCAGCTGCAGGTGCTAGCTCAGCTGGTAGGGACTCGTCATGTATGGATGTGCGTCATGTGTTCGTATCTAATTCGAGTTTGCCAAACACCCGGCCCTGGGGGTATGGCCGGCGGAGCGACAGCCCAGGATGTGATGTTAGTTTCATTTTGTGATTTTTTTAGTATTATTATTGTTGATGGAATCAGATCGAATTTGGTTATTATTGCTCTTGATGGAGTCATTTGAATTATTATAGTTGAAGATATTGACACTATTGGTGCCTGAGCCGCCGACCTCGTGGTCATTGGCGGTCGGGCGCACCGCCGATTGCCCTCGTCCTCCTCTTCAAACTCGGCGAAGAGCTGATCAATCTCTGCCTTTCGCTGGAGGAGGATGCGGCGGACCGCCTACACCTCGTGCTCCTACTCAAAGGACTCGTGTAGGGCCTGCTGCTCCACCAGCTCCTCCGCCTGGGCCCCTTGAACTATGCCATCGTGTTGGCCATGTCGAAGCTGGCGGACGATGGATATGCCGCAGTCGCCTTCGCCGGCTCCAGCTCCTCCTCCTGCATAGCAGCGTCGTCCTCCTCCGGCTTCACCTCCTCCGCCTTCGGATCTTGCGAATCTGGCCGAAAGCCGGCAGCAAAACGAGCAGCGCGCCAGGCCCGTATCTCCTCCAACAGCTACAACCAGCGCTCTGGCGTCAACATGGAGTATGTGGTGACCTCTGTCGGGCCATGACTAGCGGCTACAGCGAGCGGATGGAAGCTGGCGGTGTGGGTGGGAGGGAGATCGAAGGAATGGGGAAGGGCTAGGGTTGGGCTGTAGCCGCCCGACTTAAATAGCGAGCAACACGCCAGAGCGACGCCACGCGGCTCCATGAATGTGTCTGCACTGAGGACCGGAGGAGGCATATGTCGGACCGACGGTCTCTGCGTGTGACCGGGTGGGCCCTTGCGATCAGTCCTATGTGGTGAGCGCGTTCGGGCGTTCCCTTATTCGCCTCAAATATGAGAGTTCAGGCGTTTGAGCCGTATTTATGCGGTTTGGGTGTGGTTTTTGCAGTCCCGGAAGTTTGAGGCCGGTACCCAGGGGTCGGTTGATGCTCTTGAGTGAAATATAAAAGAACCTTAAACAATCCCAGTGAAATAAAAGAGAGGCGGGCTGACAGGTCCAACCCGGTCCTACATGTCGGGGCAAACGGTCGTCGTCTTCCACCTCGCGCTCATGACGTCAGCAGAGGCGCCGACAGCTATTGCCGGGATCCCGGCCACCGTTCTTCGCGACGAGGACAAAGGAGTGCTACGGAGGTTTTGCCTCACCCAGCTAGGACCCGGTAGTGGGGCTGGACTGAGGCGACGGCGACTTTGGTTTCCGCGGAGGAGCTCGTCATCCGTTGACGATGCCAACGCTCCGGTCGTCCCGCGTGGCAAAGGAAGGTTTGGGGAGCTCGTACGTGTCTATTTTATCATTCTGGAGGGATTAATCAAAGAGGGGAGGCGCGAGGGGCTCGCCACGCTCAAGCAACTCGGCCGCGGTGATCTCACCGGAGATGGAGGAGAAGGGCACTAGCGGCCGATTTATCGCGATAGTAGTAGGTTTATAGAGGGGAGAGGAGAGGGATGGATCAAGCGGGAGTTCTCGGGAACGGCTTAAATAGACGGAGGCCGAGAGGACGCCATGAATGATTGCGCTCGGGCGCGTGATTGCCGGCGACAGTGTAGGAGCCGGGGCCTGTGAGGATGATGAGGTAAGGTAAGCAATGACAAACGGAGTCTGTGGGCTGCAGCATCGACGCGACGGCGGCGGCAGACGGTCGGCCGAGCAGTGGCGCACATGGGCGGCCGGCGGAGCTTTCCGCCGGGGTCCGGGCGCTCGACCGGAGCTCAGGGTAGGACTGCGGAGGATCAGCAGTCTAGGAGCGTATCCTGGGCGAGGGGCGTGCGCGAACTTACCGCTGCTGCGGTAGGGGACCGGCGGCCACAGGTGGGGGTGATCAGGGATTTGGCTTGCCACCGACGCAGTCACCGTGGTGAGGTACAGGCAGTGGCATTAAGAGGTCACTGTGCTTAATCAGTGCAGTGAAACTCTGCCAAATTGGTTCTATGCGCGTCTAATTATGCAATAGGAAGGATGGTGCAGAGGATTAGACAGGGGAGCACTTCATCAGTTGCCATTCATTATTTGATTAATTTTGATAAGGTCGAGACAAATTCTCCTGGAGCTGAGCATCTGCCAGGTTGATTGTTGAGAGTAAAACATACTGTAGAATTTATTCCCAAAGGATTTGGATGATTGGAAAATCACTTTTGATCATATTTTGCAATTTGAGCAGAAAGTTGAATGGATTATAGCCACTAAATTCTGAACTAGAGCACCACATATTATTGAAGATCTGGTGTCTAGGTACCACAGGGGTTAGCTCCATGATGTTCTGGAGGATTCAAAAAGCAACATAAATAAGAAAAATACACAGGAGCTCCTGGGTACTCCACACCCCTATTCAAATATTAATCGTAAAAAATACCAAAAAAATTCAAAAAAAACTGAAATTTGGGGATATCAAGCGTGGGTTCTCAATCTACTCCCGTGTGAAATTTCGTGAAAAAATACCAGGAAACATATCTGTGGCGAAGGAAATACTGTCCGAATAAAAATCCGTCCAAACAGTTCTTCCTATACATAGGAAATTTTTGTCTTTTTTGCCACAAATACGTTTCCTTGTATTTTTTCATGAAATTTCATATGAAAGTAGATCGGGACCCCAGGTTTGATATCCCAAAATCTGAGATTTTTCTTCAAAATTTTCGGTATTTTTTTTTGAATTTAATGTTCGTATATGGGTGTTGATCACCCGGGGGCTACAAATCTGCTTCCCATAAATAAGGGTTGCTTTGTACTTTGGATAGATCGGAATATGGGAAATATAATTAAATATGGGGCCTCTACCATCAGGACTGGTCTGATCTTGCTACCACAGATCTTATCGAGTATAAGGAGCATCTCAAATTTATATGGGATGTTGATGGGAGCTGGGGTATTTTCAAGGATTTAGTATCTCCAGAAGGCATGAAAATGAATTAATTTCAGTTGCAAAATATTGCATATGACATGACAATAGTTTCACATACATGAGGTTCATTGGTGTAGGAGACTACCCATCAATATTCTGGGATCATTTGAAACAAAGAAACGAGGGTCCCTTTGTAAATGGGAAACTAGGGTTTAATCCTGGCATTATTTGGAATGAGGGTTTTAGAGATAAGAGCGAGGGATTAGGATTTTCAATGACAAGGGGTGTTGAGGTCCAACACCATGGTGTTTCAGGGAGAGGTTTAACCAATTCACAACCACGTGCCACTAAGATTCAATGAAAATCCAGTGAATTCCAAACGAAAAAGGCAGGAGCTGAATCCTGCGGAGGGAAAATCCAGAACCAAAATTTGGTGTGTTACAATGGTGTATGTTACAATGGTCTAATTGGGACGAAGCGATTCGGTGGTCCGGCCCATCTTCACCCGGGCATGAACAGTAAAATTGAATTAAATACTGAACGGATAAAATAAGGTCTTTTTGGCATGAAAGATGCTCAAATGCGCGATATGCATGCAAAATTTTGTGCAGTTTGGACATCCGAGGACGTCGTGGCAAAAAAGTAAATTTTGGTCGTGAAAGAAACTTTGAAAAAGAAAACTATTTGGGCATAATTTTTTTTCACGACCTATACTCGAATGTCCAAATACCAGAAAAATTTGCACGTTCTTTGCCGAGTTTTTTAAGTTTCTTGGTATTACTTCTGAATTTACTATTTGCCAGGTATAGATGAGCTCAGGCTGAGAGTTGAATTATTGATCTAATGGGTCCTTCTCATGAAAATATGAAGGAGAACCTGGATATCAGCGCATCCTATATGGAAAAAAAATAGTAATTCAAAAAAGTTTGAAAAATTCCAAATCTTTTTTGGTATCAAACATGATCAAGTATTGTAGTTGTATAAAAAGAATCGTCAAACAATGACTTTCGTTGCATCCTCTGTCAAAGATTTGGCAAAAAAACTCTATATACAAGTACTATACACGCTATATTATCGTCATAAATTTGTCTTTCTTGCCCTAAAGTCAATAGGAATCATTCTTGTCCAAACATTTTATGCGAGTACAATAACTGATCATCTTTAATTCCAGACAAGATTTGAATTTTTTTTAACATTTTTTGAATTACTATTTTTTTGCGTAGGTAGCACGGTACCCGAGAGCACTAAATTCCCGTCCGTCCTTCTCACGGTAAACTTGTATTTCGCCAGCGAAGACCCATGGTTCCACTCCTTCAAGATGCGCCACGTCACATAAGTAATTTGGCCACGATGTACTTAGGTTCTCTGGCATGGGGAGGCACCAAGGTAATCCTCCCACTCAACACTGCTCAGCTGAACCACTCAACAGTGCAACCGCCGTAGAAGGGTCTCCAACACAAACTCTCAAGCCGCCTGCATACATCTGAATCACGTGGTTCGAACGAATTTTGGCATTCAACACGGTTCTATATCGACACGCTTGTCAGTCCGGACATGTTTTTCCCGCAAATGGGAGACAAAGTAGGGGGGGGGGGGGCTTTGCGGGGGGTCCGGACTATTCGTGTCTCCCGCAACCCCACCCCCTCCTCCACCCGCCTCTCTTGCATGTTTCATCGAACGCTCACGCCGCATTTATTCCGGCTCAGAGCATGCAGCGGCCGACACTGATGCCCACAATTTGATCGAAAGGGAGGAGCCATTGATGGATGTGACCTCTTGGGCGGCGCCGCCTCAATGCAGACCGCCTCCCGAGAAACTAACTCCGCCGCTGTGCCGCATTGAAGCCGGATGACCGCCCCTTCGCCTAGCCTGGCCACGGCTATTTAAGCCGTGCGCCGGCGACACATAGAGCCGCACTCCCTCTCCTCGAGCACTATCCCTCCCCGTCATCGTCCGCAACCCCAGTGGCGAAACCGAAGTCCTGGTTCTTCACGCCGGTAGGCGGAGGCGGAGGAAGTTCTTTGTCCGGTGGTTCTTGGCGCCGCCGCCTTTGCTCTCTGGTCCCATCGCCATGCACAGCGCCCGGCTCCTCGGACAAGGAGGAGATCGTCATGTCCTTTAACGAGGAGGACCAGATGTCACCGCAATAGAGGCCCCGCCTCTTCTTGGAGGCCGCTGCAGCATGTCATAATAATTCATCCCTCGGATCGAGATAATGGTGGAGTGTTCCCTCCTTCACATGGGCCCGTCACCACCATCGCTGGTGCGTGTCAAGGAGGAGTTGCCATCCCTGCCATAACACCACGTGAAGCGCGAGCTGGCATCCCCGCTCCGGCGTGTCAAGGACGAGCCGACGTCACCCCAACGCAACCGCGACGTCCAGATCGAACACCGCATCAAGGACGAGCCGGCGTCGCCCCCAGCAAACCACGGCGTCCAGATCGGACACCGTGTAAAGGACGAGCCGACATCGCCCCTGCGCAGCTGGTACACCCGCCAGCCTCGGTGTCCCGCGGCCACCGCCGTGCCGTCAAGGAGGAGCTGCCACCCGCGATCACGAAGGCATGGGACCGCATCCTCCTTCAAGGCGACGGCATTGGCGGTCCCTCGGCTCCAGGGTCGTCAGCTCTAACGAGTAGCACGCGACGAGGCAGCAGGCGCGGTACGCCGGACGCAACGCCAGCTACCGCTTCGCGTTCGCCAAAACAGACGTAGCACCGGATTGGGTCCTTCATGACCCCGACCTCACTGTTGCGTGGGCCCTTGTCCGCTCTGTCACCACCGCGGAGACGGCTGCCTGGTGCCGCCGCCGCCTTAACGGCGAGGTCGCCAAGATCGGCAAGGAGTGGTCGCTTAGCGACATCTTTACCATGCCGGTCGCGGTAAGGCCACCGCTCGGGCTCCGAAGGCTACATAGGGAGTGGCCACGGCGGCCCTCCGCATTGCGCAGAAGCGGAGCCGCTCCTCCGCGAGCGGCAGGCTACCGTGGCCCTCCGGCACTGTTCCGCCATTGGAGGTACGACTATGGCACGTATAGCGACGGTGGTGAGGCAGAGCAGGACGACCACACGTACGAGGTGGTCTTCCGTTATTGGGTTTAGTTATTTTCTTTAGTTTTTTTGTTAAACGGTCGAAATTCCAACTTTTTTTGTAAATTATGACCGAACTTGAATGAGACGTGTTCGGATGAATTTCGTCCTTCTACTTCAAACACTGGTTGGAATGTATGCAAACAATATTGGATGGCTGATTCCTGCATCCGTGTCCGCGGACTGGTCCCCTGCCCATGGACGGATGCGGGAGGGGATTAGTCCACGGACGTAGATGCGAAAACAAATTTACAGATCAACATTGGAGATACCCTTACTGTCATTCCTCTTAAAAAAACATGTTCTTTTCCATAGGTGTGTCATTATCTCTTGCTCGCAAGGAACTTGTCGCAAGTAGGGCTATGAACTTCTAGTCGGGCATTTGCTGATGGTCCTCCATTTCCAGCAGACGGAGTAGAGTGATTGGGGTCGATGCCATGGATTTGGTGCATTCCCTAAATGCTGATGAACTCTGAGTTGAGCGCTTGACCGGGCTGGCTAGGCGCTCCACAATGATAATACTTGGCGCTATATTTGGGTGATAAGTAAAGTAATTTGCATAATGAATCTGCATAATGAGGTAGTAAGGAAACCCTCTTACACACCCTAGGATACCTAAGGTCCATGACAGTACCATCAGGAGAAGAAATGGACTACGCATCGCCGCTGCCGAGTCGAGAGGGACAAAGGTTTTCACTCGGAACACTCGCATGGAGAAAGAGACGACGATAACATGCTCAACACGAGAGCTCCGAATGAATTGCAAAAAACCACCACATTTAGGACATCGTTTGCAGAAAACCACAATGTCACTAATCATTAAGCACCGCACATTCAGTAAACTTTTTGCAGTATGCACTGATTGGGCGATTTGCTGCATTTTACCGTGTTTCCGATATCCGGGGCCCGATTTCACCCTACGTGGCATAACAGCCGGGTATACGGTGCCATCTAGTGGAAATGACTCGGTCAAATGCATCGGACAAACCGACTACGCCGCGCCACTCCAAACTTCTCGCTCGCTCCTCTCCCTCGGGCTCCCTTACATGGCGAAGGTGAAACCTGGTGGCGGTGCTTCCGCTGGCGATGCTCCGGGTGGTGGTGATGGAGATCCACTGGAGTTCTAGTGGAGCTCAAATCATTCTCAAGCACTGTCTCCTTCCCAATCCCCAGAGTATGCGACGGCTAGGGCATTCACCCAGGCAGTGAAGGCAAATCCGACGGGCAACCGACACTTTGCATCCTCCTTCAGCGATGTGGTGTAAGCCATCCATCCTCTCTCCCTCCTTTCTATTTTCCCCGATTTGGATTATAGGGTTAGGGTTCTAGGGTTAGGGTTTGACCGCGTCGTTTCCACCAGATGCCCAAATCGAAACCCTAAATCCAGTCCTGGTCGAACAAACTGACCTTAATAGGGGAGTCGTAGGAAGAGATGAACTGCACTCAGAGTCCTTACTGTTCCCGCCATTGCTCTGATAACCCACAAGTATAGGGGATCGCAACAGTTTTCGAGGGTAGAGTATTCGACCTAAATTTATTGTTTCGACACAAGGGGAACCAAAGAATATTTGCAAGTATTAGCAATTGAGTTGTCAATTCAACAAGACATGGAGATTAAATATCTGCAGCAAAGTGACCAGTAGCACAGTAATATGTTAGTTTGATAGTGATAGCAATAGTAAGGGTAATAGTGACGGTAGTAGCAGTAGTTTTGTAGCAAAAGTAACAGTGGCAACAACAGTAGTAACTTAGAAGAGATCAATATGTGAAAAGCTCATAGGCATTAGATCGGTGGTAACATTGGATAATATTCATCACCTAACAGTCAATTTGGTGGAAGATTATACGTTCAGATCCATTATGCTATTTAATACCCCTCTGATCTTGAGCATGAATATTATTTTAGAGTATTACTTTTGTTCTTGAGGCCATAGGAGAAATCATGTTGCAAGTAATCATGTGAATTTTATATTCGTTCGATATTTTGATGGTATGTATGTTGTGATTCCCTTAGTGGTGTTATGTGAACGTCGACTGCATGACACTTCACCATCTTTGGGCCTAAAGGAATGAGTTGTGAAGTAGTTATTAGATGATGGGTTGCTAGAGTGATAGAAGCTTAAACCCTAGTTTATGCGCTATTTCATAAGGGACTGATTTGGATCCATATGTTTAATGATATGGTTAGATTTTATCTTAATACTTTTCTCGTAATTGCGGATGCTTGCGAGCGGGTTAATCATAAGTGGGAGGCTTGTTCAAGTAAGAAGAGCACCCAAGCACCAGTCCGCCCACATACCATATTATCAAAGTAGCGAACTCGAATCAAATCAGATGATGAAAGTGACTAGATGAAATTCCCATGTGCCCTCAAGAACGCTTTGCTTATTACAAGAGATCGTTTTCGCCTATCCTTTGCCAAAACTGGATTGGACTATCTTGCTGCACTTTATTTACCGTTACCATTACTAGCTCATTAATTACAAATTATCTTTCTATCAAACTATCTGTTACCTACAATTTCAGTGCTTGTAGAAATTACCTTGCTAATAACCGCTTGTCATTTCCTTTTGCTCCTCATTCGGTTCGACACTCTTACTTACCAAAATGACTGCGATTGATCCCCTATACTTGTGGGTCATCAAGACTATTTTTTGGCGCGGTTGCCGAGGAGTGAAGCGCTCTTGGTAAGCGGAAATTTGTAAGAAAAAATTATATTACGTACTGAAATTTATTGTCACTTGTCACTATGGAAAACAATCCTTTGAGAGGTTTGTTCGGGGTATCTTCACCTCGACCGGAAACACTAAGAGTTTCCCCTCAACCTACTACACCTACTGAAAATATTAGTTATGAAATTCCTTCAGGTATGATAGAGAAACTGCTAGCTAATCCTTATGCAGGAGATGGATTGAAACATCCCGACTTGCACCTTATATATGTGGATGAAATTTGTGAATTATTTATGCTTGCAGGTTTATCCGGAGATGAAGTTAAGAAGAAGGTTTTTCCTTTATCTTTGGGGGAAAGCATTGACATGGTATAGACTATACGCTGATATTGGATCTTGGAACTAGAATCGGTTGAAATTGGAATTTCACCAAAAAAATTATCCTATGCATCTAGTTCATCGTGATCAGAATTATATATATAATTTTTGTCCTCGTGGAGGAGAAAGTATCACTCTAGCTTGGGGGAGCCTTAAGTCAATGTTATATCCATGCCCCAATCATGAGCTCTCGAGATAAATTATCTTTCAGAATTTTTATGCTCGGCTTTCTCGTAATGATCAATCAATGCTCGATACTTCTTGTGTTGGTTCTTTTATGATGAAGACTATTGAATTCAGGTGGGATCTTTTAGAAAGAATTAAATGCAACTCTGAAGATTGGGAAATCGGCGAAGGTAAAGATTCATGTATTAAGCTTGATTGTGATTGTGTTAAATCTTTTATGAATACCGATGCTTTTCACAAGTTTAGAACTAAATATGGACTTGACTCTGAGATAGTAGCCTATTTTTGTGAATCATTTCCTACTCATATTAATCGCCCTAAGGAGAAGTGGTTTAAATATCACCCCCCCTACTAAAGAAGAAACTAAAGAATCGATACTAGTTAAATATGAAACTATCATTTACAATGTTCATCCAATTGTGCCTACTGCTTATATTGAAAAAAAATTCCCTGTTAGGATAAAGGAACATGCTAAGGTATCAACAGTGGTTCACAAAAGTAATATTAGAGCACCTAAACCCAATGGACAAATTAAAGTAGAACCTAGTGTTGCTATGGTTAAAGATCTCTTGGTCAAAAATGTTGATGGGCATGTTATTACTTTTGTGATGAAGCAGCTAGAATTGCCAAACCCAATGAAAAAGATAAACATAGACCAGTTGTTGGCATGCCTGTTGTCTCAGTTAAAATAGGATATCACTGTTATCATGGTTTATGTGACTTAGGTGCTAGTGTGAGTGATATTCCTATTTCCTTATACCAAGAAATGATGAGTGACATAGCACCCGCTGAAATAGAAGACATAGATGTTACTATTAAACTTGCTAATAGAGATACCATCACATCACTTGGGATTGTTAGATATGTTGAAGTATTGTGTGGGAAAATAAAATACCCTACTGATTTTCTAGGTCTTCGTTACCCACAAGATGACTTTTGTCCCATAATCTTTGGTAGACCTTTCTTGAACACTATCAACGCTAAGATAGATTGTGAAAAAGAAACTGTCAGTGTTAGTTTTGGTGATGTGTCTCATGAGTTCTATTTCTCCAAGTTTCGTAGACAACCTCATGATAAGGAATCACGAAGCAAAGATGAAATGATTGGTCTTGCTTATATTGCTTTGCTTTCTACTAATCCACTAGAACAATATTTGCTAGACCATGAGAATGATATGCACTTGAATGAAAGAAATGAAATAGATAAAATTTTCTTTGAACAACAACCCTCCTTAAACACAATTTGCCTATTGAAACTCTAGGAGGGCCTCCTCCACCTAAAGGTGACTGTCGGTGTCAAAACCGGCCGATCTCGGGTAGGGGGTCCCAAGCAGTGCGTCTTAGGATCAATGATAATAGGAGACAAGGGACACGATGTTTTACCCAGGTTCGGGCCCTCTTGATGGAGGTAAAACCCTACGTCCTGCTTGATTAATATTGATGATGTGTGTTACAAGAGTGGATCTACCACAAGATCAAGGAGGCTAAACCCTAGAAGCTAGCCTATGGTATGATTGTTGTTGTATATGTCTATCGACTAGCCTGACCCCGGTTTATATAATGCACCAGAGGCCTAGGATAACAAGAGTCCTAACCGAATACACCGGTGAGGGAGGAGTCCTTGTCTTAATCGCCAAGTCTTGTGGATTCTTCCTTGTATGCGGCAGCTGTCTGGACTGGCCCATGAGTATACGGCCATGGGGGTCCTCGGCCCAATCCAACTGATCGGGAGACGACGCGTTGAGTCCCCCTAGTCCAGGACACCATCAGTAGCCCCCTAAACCGGTCTTCAAGTTAGGGACACTCCTCGATTCTTCCGAACTGTTCTTCATCTTCGGTTGCCGGTCTTGAAAACTGGTTCAACAAATCTTCTCATCTTCTATCTTGAGGATCGCCGAAATGCATTCGACGAGTTTACACGCCAGGTATCCGAGGAGCCCCTTTAAGTTTCCGGCCTTTATCAATGCCTTGTTATTTTTATGCCACGCCTCGGGTTTGAAGTTGTTCCCGGGCGGTAACGTCCTCTTGCGTCCGAGCTCCAACGCCAGACTGCATTCGAGGTACCTTTTGCAGCCGAGCACCAATGCCGGACCGCTTCCCAGCTCTAACGCCGGACTATGTATCCGAGCTCCAACGCCGGATTGTATCCGAGATCCAACGCCGGACTATGTATCCGAGCTCCAACGCCAGACTGTATCCGAGGTGTCGTAAATCACCTTGGTTCAAAGAGGTTTGAAGGAGTTAAGCCGAGCTTAATGCCGGAAATGCCCTCTATGGAGCCAGCCACTAGCGCCCGAGCTTTAGGCCGGACTGCTTCCGAGGTGGTGCACCACCCCGAATGTGGGCCGATTTTTGTCAATATTTTTGATTGGTGCCAGTAGCCCTCAAGGTGGGTATCGGTCTAAAACCCGAGATGCACATGAAGGATGACATAAGACCGCCGATCCCCGTAGCCGCTGAGACTCAGGTTGATTTGCAAAATCGGTCTGAGGATCAAGTCCTAGCTCGGCAGAATACTTCGGGACAAAAAAAGCGGCGTGCTCAGTCCTCGAGACTCAGGTTGGGTGCGGCCGACCAACCTGAGGATCAAAATCTCCTCAGAAACTGTATTGCACTTAAAATTTTCTGCATAGAACAGGCAATGCAGTAGCCCCCGAGACACTGGTCGGGTGGCAATACCAGATCAGGGGATCGATGTGCCCCTTTAATATTTGTAAATAATAAGCCCGAAGCTCAGTAGCCCCCGAGCCTTAATGCGGGCACGGGAGGCCGAATTAAGGATCGATATCCCTAGTAAAATCACAAATTATGTGTAATGACTTTATGTATCCAAGTACTTTATGTCATTAATGCTCGGATCTGCATTGTACAAAACTTTGTTGACCGACCATCGGCTTCCACCTCCTCGGCCAATAGCCGAGGAGTGTTTGTCCTACTTTATAAAGCCTTTATGAGGGCAAAGATTTACAACAAATAAGGCAATCTGGCCATACGGTTTTATAAACAAAGGTACGCGGAGAGACATGTTATATTACTGTTTAACAGAAGAAATGTCTTCCAAAGAAAATAGGCCCGCTATTGGTTCCTTTATTTGGGTTGTCATGCTAAGCATGATCATGAAACTTCAGCTCCAATGTAAGAGCAAAATATCGAGGATTTAGTTTGGGAGGCCAGTTAATAGCGCCCGGTAGTGTTCGGCGACAGTCGAGGTCAAGCCGTAAACACTTCGGCCATTGTTATGAATGGCCCGTCGTTTAACGCCGTCATCGGATCACCGACTAGTTTACGCTTATTGTGACAGTCAGTTTTCGGCTTTCTCCACTGAGGTGGTTAACCATGTGAGCTGGAAGCATAATCGCAGTGGTTCTCCCTTTGCACACCTAGCCGAACAAAGCGGAACATAAGAGGCAAGCGCAGGAGCCGGGCAACCCAACTATTGACCGAAGACACAATTCGAAACCGATGCATATATAGCAATATCCGAGAATGTTTTTGCCGAATCTCTAAAGGTGTCCGGCGTTGCACTGCGAGACTTGTGCTGAAAACACACAAATAGTTAAAAAGTGCCATGGGCTCGAAAAGCCAAAAAAACTTATTCAAAAGGTTAATGTCCGAACTAGATCAAGTGTTCGATGTCAATCCGAAAATTGGACTTTAGAAAAAAAAGTGCTTCTGCCGTGCTTTAACAATAAAAACTCTGCAACGACTAAGAAGAAAAACACTTATTATAAAACGGCTCAAATAAACATAAGAGCCCCCAAGTGACTTGGATAAAAGAATGATTGTATGTACCGAAGTACTTATATCATATCTATGTTCAACCGAACTTTAAACGCGTCTTAACTGACCGTCGGCTTCTCCCTCTTCGGTCAAGGACCGAAAAGTGTTATGTACTCCATCGGTCGAGAATATCGACGGTGTTTCCAATAACCAGGCAATCAGGCCATAAGGCTGTAACAGACAAAGTGCGCTCAGGGAACTTATGCTATATTACTGCGAAGAGTAAGAAGCATCTTCGAAGAAAATAGTACCCCCACCGATACCTTTCTTCGGTGCTCATTGTTATTATGAGACTTGTGCAATAGATTTTTTGTACTCATGAGTTCCGTTGTGTGCCGACCATGATTGAAAACAATAAGAGCGCTAGCTTTCGGCTTCACCCAGTCTGAGGTCCGGCTCGGTTGACCCGATCATGACAATCGCAGAGGTGCTCCCTTTACTCCCTAGCCGAACAATCGGGAACGTAGGGGTAAGCACAGGAGCCAGGCAACCTAGCTTGCAAATCGCTTAAGTCAATATGGTGCATATTGTGGCGTAATACACGAACAAGGAACAAAGCCGTACAAGTATAATCATATGCAAGAGAAAAAAGCTTCATGAAGGAAGCCCCCAAGTAAACGGGGTATTTGAATTTGCGCGTCACAAACAAAGTTTGGACAAGGAAATTTTACAAGCAACTTTTTTCCAAAAAAAGTATAATGCTTGGCTGAGCCGAACACAAGTTAAAAATTTAAAACTTTGAGGATGAAGACAACTTAGCTGGTTAATGTGTTCGGTATTGATGACGCGGTCCGAGCTTGAAGCGGGACAAGGTTCCATCCCCGAGCCGGTCCCGAGGTGGCGGAGCAAAGAGCTCGGCACTCCAAAGTGGTGACATAGCACGGTAAATGCAGGACGGCAGGGTGATGCCGAAGTCCCCTACATGGGGTAATGAAGTGTTGACGAAGCCCCCCATCCAGCCGAGGTGACGCCAAAGGATATAGTCCGGCTGGATCATTTTCCTGTGCACAAAAATAGTGCAAACCGGAGATAATAGTAATAATAATAATAAAAATTCATTGCATAACAAATAATTTATGCAAAGTGAGTAATAAAAGAAATATGTCCTGGCGCCGAAGTCAATGTCGATGCAGGGCGGCGGCGTGATGCGGTAAAGGCATGGCAAGGCCTGAATTCACAGGTCGGTTCGAGTTTCGGATGCGGCGTTCGCCGGACTATGTACGGAAACTGACCGAACCACCATGCGACCATCGTTAATGCGGCCACCATTTAATAGACCTGCGCACATATGACGGACAAACCAGAGTAATAGTTCATTGGGAAAAATGAACCTAACAAGCAAAAAATACTAGGATTAATAGCACCTGGCTTATTTGTTGTACCAATCCGAAGAAAGGTGATTCCCAAAATTGGGACTCGACCTGCACACCTATCGCCTGATGGGCGATAAAGCAACGGCATGGCGATGCTGGCAAAGGTTGGCTCGCCGAGGCAAAGCCCCTCGGTCCAGCTAACGTGGCGGAGCTGGTCGGTCAGCGACGCCGAAGTCTCCGGAGTAGGTTGATGAAGAGATGATGAAGCCTCCGGTCCAGCGATGCAGGTCGTGACGTGGTCGATGCCGGCTTGATGAAGTGACCATGTCGCGATGCCGGTGTGCGCGCTCCGTGTAATCCGTGGGGCGACGATGTTGGTGACGATTTATCCTTCGCGATGCCGAACTATTGTTCGGCTAGCCGAGATGATGATCCGAAGAAATTGAGCTCGGCTCAACAAAGCGACGACGTGTCTAACGCAGGTCGTCCGCCGTGGAGTGATGTTGTCGGGCTGGTTTGATACCGGCGCGACGGTCAAGTTCGTATTGCAAGAATACTTTTAATACTACTGGGATGTGTTTGAGAATAAAACACAACACCCCATACGAAAACTTCCTTCAAAAAGGATGTCCAACATCCCGTTCAAAAAGAAGATGAATCCGGGTCGGATTCGTTCTCGCGCAGAAAACAGATCCAAAAAGTGATGCACTAATCGGAAGTTTCCCGGAGTTTGGACGGTCAGATCGAGCTGAATATTTGGCAGGTGGTAGATATGGGAATTCCGCAGCAAATCAATGGTTGGATTCTCCAAAGGACATCCGAGCTAGATGCTGGATACCACGCCCTAAACTCGTCCGGATTCTCGTCCAGATTCAACAGGGCTCCGGTATATCGGAGATTACCGGAGATTCCTCCATCGGAACTCGACGAAATTTTTGCAGGGTTATTGTAGACTTAATTCCGCATAATTCCACCAAAGTAATCGTTTAAGCGACACTCGAGGAGGCGGTGGCGGCGGATACGAGTTTGCTGTCCAGAAAAATAGCACGGTCGCCTGAGGGCAATGTTGACATTGAGCCACCGAGCTCCATGGATGACTCCTCCATGATCTTGATAGAGATCGGAGTTGGTGTTGATGAAGGCCCTCGTCCTAACATGACGATCGTAGGTAGGGCGCAGTCCTCGGTCAAGCCAAGGTGACCAGTCGAGCTGGTGACGAAGAAGCCGACGTCGCAGTTGACCTGCAGTCGAGCCATTGATCCTTTCGCCGATCACACAGCGGAACTCTCAATGGAAGCATTAATGTCGGTGTCAAAACCGGCCGATCTCGGGTAGGGGGTCCCAAGCAGTGCGTCTTAGGATCAATGGTAACAGGAGACAAGGGACACGATGTTTTACCCAGGTTCGGGCCCTCTTGATGGAGGTAAAACCCTACGTCCTGCTTGATTAATATTGATGATGTGTGTTACAAGAGTGGATCTACCACGAGATCAAGGAGACTAAACCCTAGAAGCTAGCCTATGGTATGATTGTTGTTGTATATGTCTATCGACTAGCCTGACCCCGGTTTATATAATGCACCAGAGGCCTAGGATAACAAGAGTCCTAGCCGAATACGCCGGTGGGGGAGGAGTCCTTGTCTTGATCGCCAAGTCTTGTGGATTCTTCCTTGTATGCGGCAGCTGTTCGGACTGCCCATGAGTATATGGCCATGGGGGTCCTCGGCCCAATCCAACTGATCGGGAGACGACGCGTTGAGTGCCCCCTAGTCCAGGACACCGTCAGTGATCCTGTGTTTGAATTAAAGCAATTGTCTGACACTCTGAAGTATGCTTATCTTGATGAGAAAAAGATATATCCTGTTATTATTAGTGCTAACCTTCCAGAACATGAAGAAGAGAGATTATAAAAAATTCTGAGGAAGCACCGTGCTGCCATTGGATATACTCTTAATGATCTTAAGGGCATTAGTCTCACTCTCTGTCAGCACAAGTTTAATATGGAACCTGATGCTAAACCCTTTGTTGGTCACCAATGATGACTTGGGCCCTGACAAGATTAAGGTGCATATAACATGCAAGATAAGATCAAGAACATAGATATAATGGTGAAAACATAAACGGTTCAGATCTGAAATCATGGCACTCGGCCCCTAGTGACAAGCATTAAGCATAGCAACATCAATCTCAGAACATAGTGGACACTATGGATCAAGCCATAACAAAACTAATTTGATTACATGATGAATCTCATTCAACCCACCACCGTCCAACAAGCCTACGAAGGAATTACTCACTCCCGACGGTGAGCATCAAGAAATTGGTGATGGAGGATGGTTGGTGATAAGAAAGACCGAAGATCTCCCTCTCCCAAGCCCCAAACAGGCTCCAGATCTGGTCTCCCGATAAAGAACCGGAGGCGGCGGCGGCTCCATATTGTAAAACGTGATGACACTTCCTCTCTATTTTTTCCAAAAAAATAGGATTTAATAGCGTTGGAATTCGGGTCAGCAGAGTCTCGTGAGCCCCACTACCCACCAGGGCGCTCTAGTATTTTTTATATATTCCAAAAAATAATTCTTCAAAAAGTTTCATCCAATTTCGAGAACTTTTATTTCTGCACAAAAACGACACCATGATAGTTCTGCTGAAAACAGCGTCAGTCCAGGTTAGTTTCATCAAATCATCCAAATTAGAGTCGAAAACAAGAGCAAAAGCGTTAAAAGTAGATACGGTGGAGACGTATCACGCTCCAAGACACCATGGCGGCCGACGGCGAGCGAAGAGGAGGCCGAGGGAGGTTGCGAGTGCTAGAGAGAAACAGAGAAGCTAGCAAGAAGTGTGGAGTGGCAGTCGGTCTATCCGACGCGTTTGGCCGTGTCGTTTCCACCAGACGGCGTCGTCTGCCCGGCTGTTATGCAACGTAGCATGAAATCGGGCACCAGCTATTAGAAATGCGATCAAACGCAGCAAATCACCCAATCAGTGCACACTACAAAAAGTTTACTGAATGCGCGGTGTTTTTTGCAAATGATTAGTGACCTTATGGTTTTCTGCAAAAATGCCCCTAATGTGGTGGTTTTTTCCAATTCACTCCGAGAGCTCCACTGGCGAGCGTCGCTGACATCGGTGCCAAAGCGCAGAGCTTTCACTCGGCAACTCACCTGTGCCACCACCATGCACCTAGAACTGCCTTTAGGAGCATAAGCCACTGCCCACGATAGAGAATGATCCCGAGCCACCCACCGCTACACCCCTCGTTGCCTAAACACCAAGAGACATAGCCGCCGCCACTGTCATGATGCCCACAGGAGATCCAAGCATCCGGACCACCATTCGGGGTCGCCGCCTCAAGATCTATGCCCCTAGACACTGCCAACCATGCACTTCAAGGTGACCCAATCACGGCAGAGTGAAAAGCACCTCCTTCCACTCCTAGCCTGAGATCAGTCATCGGGTCTGGGTTGATACCTCGACGGTAGTAAGTGGCCAGACATACATCCCGAGCTAGTCCAGGTGGACCAGGGGGGATACAACCTAGTGGCTACTAATGGCTACCACAAAGCAAGCTTGAATGTCACCCTGTCCATGGCCATCGGTGCCAATTCGTATAACGACACAACAACTCCTGGAGAGGCCGACTCAGACCGACGTCATGAAAAGGCAGCATGGTAGAGCATAACACGAGGGCAACCAGCGGGGACCAAGTCAGCCCCACGTACCCGTGCGCCACCAGACGTCGTCCAGCACCGCGAACTAGATCTTGGTCGCCCGTCGAAGACGCTAGTGACCTGGATTGCATAGCCGCCAAAGCAGTGTAGCCGCGCCACTCCATCGCCACTTCGAGGACACCGACCAATGCCGTCATCAAGCCACCATGTACCGTAGCGTCACTGGCCGGCCACCACCCATGCGAGAAGCCCGCCACGCCGCCAAGGTCCACCCGCAGAGTGCTAAAGGGCCGCAAAGTGTGTTTCACCGGTGGTGGGAGCTACCGGTGATTCTCACGAATGCCTTGCTGCCATGTGTAAAGGTGTGGGACCTCATGCATGTGTATACACGGGAAGAAAACAGGGCTTTGGTTTAGGTCGGGCCAGCCCATTAGTCCCGGTTCAGCCCAGAACTGGGACCCATGGGGGCATAGGTCCCGGTTCGTGAGGCCAGGGGGCTGGCCGGGCCAGCGTGGGGCATTGGTCCCGGTTCATCTGGTACCTTTGGTCCCGGTTCGAGGCTCGAACCGGGACCAATGTGCCTCGCTCCTGGCCCACCACCATTGGTCCCGGCTGGTGGCTTGAACCGGGACCAAAGGGTGTCCTTTAGTCCCGGTTTCAGCCACGAACCGGGACCAATGAGATGCCTATATATACCCGCTCGCCGGCCAGCAGAGGACTCCACATTGCTCTATTTTTTCTGGCCGACGAGGGGAGGGCTTTGTGGTGCTCTAGCTCACCTCCTATACACATGAGGTGTTCGATGAAATGCCCGAGCCACACTAGGTAAGCTTTCTCCTCTCCAAGCTCGACCCCCAAGCTCCATTTTCCTCAATATTTGTCTAGGTTTAGCGGTCCATCACGTCCCGTCCCCGTCTTCACCGTCGTCGATCGCCCTGCGCCGATCTCGTCACCGGCACCACCGTGGCAGGAACCTAGGAATAATTACTGTGGATACTACATTTGCAAGTTCATCCGCTACACGACCTGTGAGCGGGGCTACTCTAAAAAAACAATATGAAGTGCATAAGCAATAATATTCACAATTTTATTTTATTACCATCATTTGTGTTGAGTTTCATTCATATATATGTATTGACCCCCTTCTTCAAATTAGATGTTTCAGATGCAGGATGAACTCCTACCACAAGATCGCATACGAGCAATTCAAGAGGAATTGGCGGGATTCTTTCTTGACCACGTCATCGATAAAGATGGAGAATACCATGTGGAACTTGAGTTCAGATGTTAGGGGATTGTAAGTGATCTTATATTGTATATATGTAGCCAGTAGCGTCGGATAGATATACGAAAACTTGTTGTTCGACAAATCTCTCGGAGAAGGAGAGGTCGATCACTTCTCTCTGTGTATGTTCATGACGATCTTCTGTACTTAATGGTTTCCTTCATTTGGTTACTAGCTAGCTAGCATATCGAGTCCTCTCTATACGTATAGTATGTACCGTCAACCAAGCACGGAGATAAGAGAGGATACTTCCCTCTATTTGCTAGCTAACACAATATATGAAACCCCTAAATTAACCATAGAAAACCCCCAAAAACCCCACCCCCCCACCTTAAAAAAACAAAAACCCCAGCCACTCAACTGCTGACGCGTGGATGCCTTTTGGTCCCGGTTGGTGCCACCAACCGGGACAAAAGGCCCTCCTGCCTGGGCAAGCCACATCGGCCAGGTGGAGCCCCATCTGTCCCGGTTCGTTGACGAACCGGGAGTAATGATATTGGGCTTTAGTACCGACACTTTAGTCCCGGTTCGGGAACCGGGACAAATGGGCCTTATGAACCGGGATAAATGGGCCTTTTTCTACTAGTGATATCAAAGTGTTGATGTAAATAATTTCTTGTATTTTTGTTTTAAGTCAAATCAATGTCAGATCGATGGGACCCAAGTCAGGTGAGGGAGAGAGAGAGTCTATCCTGATGTTTCATGTGGTGCCGTGGTACAAATCCTTTCCTTTTATTTTCTCTTTAGAATTTTCAATCATTTCTATCTTTAGAACCATACTGTTATTTTTGAAATATTTCATATATTTGAATTCCTGAAGCCAAGAGCTTTAGAACAAGACTAAATTTGGATGCATTTCAAACATGTTATAATTTCAGCATTTCAAATGACTGAAATCAGGTTTCTGAAACAAGTGAAATATGTTTTTGAAATAATTGAAATTATTTTTTTTCACTGAGTGAAATCAATTTTGAATTTTTTTTCTCAACTGAGTGAATTATGTTTTCTCAACCGTGTGAAATTATTTTCTTTAGATGAGTGAAATTTGTTTTCCATACACATGACACATATTTTGGTGTGAAATACGTTAAATATAGTGAAATGTGATTTCTAAAATGAGTGAAATCTAACTTTTGTAAACGGGTGTAATGTGTTTTGTGAATATAGTGAAATGTGAAACTGACTGAAACGTTTTCTGAAACTAGTAAATTAGATTTTTTGAAATAATTGAAATTAGTTTTTTTATTGAGTGAAATCAATTATGAAATATGTTTTCTCAACTGAGTGAAGTATGTTTTCTCAACCATGTGAACTTATTTTCTTTTGATGAGTGGAATTTGTTTTCCATACGCATGCCACATATTTCGGTGTGAAATACGTTAAATATAACGAAATGTGATTTCTAAAATGAGTGAAATCTATTTTTTGTAAACGGGTGTAATGTGTTCTCTAAATCTAGTGAAAAGTGAAACTGACTGAAAGGTTTTCTGAATCTTGTGAAATGTGAAACTTACCGAAAGGTTTTCTGAAACTAGTGAAATGTGAAACTCACTAAAATCTAAGAGCATGAAATCAAATGGAATGTGTTCACGTGTGAAACTGGTTATTTAAAATATATGAAATAGATGAGATCATTGAAATCTACGGTCAGAAATGAGTGAAATAAGATTATTTAAGATACGTGAACTAGGTGCTTTTGTAATGAGTGCATGTAGAGAGAGAGAGTGCATGTGGTGCTGCATGTGGTCTTTCAGGGGGTGTTGGTCATATTCCTATCATATAGAGTGGGGGTGCATTTCACCAGTTATACGTGAAAAGACACCACAGATCTTGACGACAAGAACGAACGGTGGATCAAGCACCGATACATTCCGGCTCCTGTGAAAAAACTTTTTGGGCTGAAGGGCCTACACCAGCACCCCGCACGGCACGCCAACTCCTGCCCCAAATCTGGCCAGATGTGGCCTGAAGCAGCCCGCACGTCGACGCTCCTCCTCCGGCCACCGTATGCCACTAGGGCTCAGGCGACCGTGAGCAGAACGAGGCTGCTATCAGCCCAGCCGAAGTCCCCAGCCACCAGGACGCCCACCCGCAGCGCCCGCCTACGCCTTCCGCGTACGCCAGCCACCAAGACCAACAACCCCGCAACACCTATCAGCTCTCCACACCGCCACCGCCAGCCGCCGCGCCCACCAAGCGCCACGTATCGGCTCTTGAAGAGTAGTTATTTATTTCTGGTGAGATTAGGAATAAATTAGCTCCAGCTGAAAGCAACGCTTTTCTGTCCGCAGAAAAAAAACTATAAAAAACAATAATGCAACGATTTAGGTGGCCTGCCTCTGCCTGTAATTTCCGTGGACATCCATCAATGCGAAACTATAAAAAACAATAATGCAACGATTTAGGTGTTCCATCCGCCGTCTGGAACCCTATAAATCCGTAGCTAAGTCGTCACAGGCCTCAAACACGGAGATACCTTTATCAGACTACCACCTACAAGCCTGCAAGTGGGCTTAAATATCAAGAGTTCGAGACATAATCTCACGAGCTCAGCTGTGGCAGACGGATCAGATGGTGATCGGCGAAATGGATGCTGCTCAGGTCGCAGCATACTTCAGGGGCAAGAATGTCCTCATCACCGGCGCAACTGGGTTCCTTGGAAAAGGTATGCCTCCAGCCCTCGATCGATACACCCATTTCTGTTTCAGAGTCTCTGCATGCACTGCGTGTGCGCCACTTGATGGTTTAGGTGCTACTATCTGAATAGTGCTCTTGGAGAAGATACTGAGGATCCAGCCTGATGTCAGGAAGCTCTTCCTCTTGGTTCGAGCCACCGACGACGAATCGGCAAGGCGGCGGGTCCAGACCGAGGTATAGTATTTCTAACAGTTGAACAAGCAAAACGAACATGGGAAAGTTTTAAGACATCTCAAGTTTTAAACACGCACAAAAAAAAACGCAAACGATATTTCGTCGTCTGCAGGTAACAGGGAGGGAGATATTCCAAGTTCTCAGAGAAAAGCATGGCAAGGGTTTTGAAGATTTCATCGAAGAGAAGGTGTGCCCCTTGGCTGGAGACGTCATGTATGAGGATTTTGGACTAGACACTGCCAAGCTGAAAGAAGTGTCCAAGGATGTGGACATCATCGTCAACGGAGCTGCGACTACGAATTTCTATGAAAGGTTGATATTGCAAATCTTCGATAGCTAGCATACATATGATGTTACCATAAAAGAATAAGATTGAGTTCATGCGGTTTTGTTTAGATATTTGATCAAAGCGTGATGAGTTTGCAGATACGATGTCTCCTTCGACACCAACGTCTTGGGAGCCAAGCAGATCTGTGCATTTGCAAACAAGTGCACCAAACTGAAAATGCTGCTCCACGTTTCAACTGGTGAGAAAAGGAGGATTATATTAGTATGTTTTGTTTTCAATGAATTAGTCTGAATTCTGAGTCTGACAAGTGATTAACTGACTTGAACAGCCTACGTAAGTGGTGAACAAGAGGGACTAATACTAGAGAAACCATTCATGATGGGGGGCACACTACGGGAGGGCACACACTTAGACATCGAATCCGAGCTAAATCTGATCAAACATACCCAGATTGAACTGAAAGCTAACTGTGCTACAGACAAGGCTGAGAGGAAAACCATGAAGGAACTTGGCCTCAAGAGGTTAGAAACCAAACATAATTGATTAATTGAGCATGTGTACACCTTTTTGCATCCGTAGTAACACGTCTCCCTGTTACACACTTGAATCAAGAGCTAGGCATTTTGGCTGGCCAAATACCTACGTCTTCACCAAGGCAATGGGTGAGATGCTGCTGGGACACCTGCGAGGCGACCTTCCGGTCGTCATCATCCGGCCGAGCATCATAACCAGCCTCCTCAAGGAGCCATTGCCTGGATGGATGGAAGGAGTCAGGTAATGGAATTAAAAAAGATAAACCATCTCTATAGCTTGTTTGTTCGGATTATGATGACACTAACTTGCATTTTTCTTCTTCTTCAGGACTATCGACTCGGTTTTCTTGGGTTACGCCAAGCAAGCCTTGAAATTCTTTCTAGTAGACCCCAATACCATAATGGACGTGGTGAGTTTACATCCTCACATTGAAAACTTTAAAAGTACAACTCACAAGACACAACCGAGTTTGGACAGATTCCGGGGGACATGGTGGTAAACTCCATGATGGTGGCCATGCTGGCGCACTCAGAGGAACAAGCACAGACCATTTACCATGTGACATCGTCCATGAGCAACCCGGCCTCCTACATGACTCTCCGGGAGACGGCCCACCGCTACTTCGTGGACAACCCGCCGCGAGGGGAGAACGGCGAGCCCATCCGGCTGAACAAGATGCGCTTCTTTAGCACGGTTGCAAGGCTCCGCATCTACATGGTCATCAAGTACAAGCTCCCTCTTGAGGTTCGGCCGATACTTATATTTGAAATTGGAGTCAAATTTGATTTCGCAGATGAGAATGAGGCTAATACGTTTGTCCTATGATTGAACTTGAATAGATCCTTCATCTGGTTAACGTAGGGCTATGTGGTGTTTTCTCAGGGCGCTACAACGAGCTCAGTGGAAAATACAGATTGGCCATGCATCTGATCAAGCTCTATGCGCCTTACACCTTATTCAAAGGGCGGTAGGAACCCTAGACGAAATATTTTGCCCTTTTATTTTATCAAAGACCGTTCTTTTTCTAAGATGATTTTCGGCTTCGATGTTTTGAAGCTTTGATGACATGAACCTTGAGAGGCTGAGGAAGGCGATGGAGCAAAATAGTGATGGAGGAGAATACTACTTTGATTTCGATCCCAAGAAAATCGACTGGGACGACTATTTCTACATGGTTCACTTTCCTGGTGTGCTCAAGTATCTGGCGTGAGAATTGAGTTTCACCCAACGAGCTAAATAACAACTATCTTGGAATGTATTGTCGTACTATTTGTTACACAACTCATGGGTGTGTTACCTTCGCTGAGATAGTTGTGTATGTTCCATATATTTTTAAGATGTGCCATTAATAAAGCATGGGATCACAATTCAAAGTGGCGCGTCTGAGTGATCACATGGTGTGACTGTTTGCATGTTATGATCTTGCTGTCAACTTTGCTCTAATGGTCTGCTTGGTTGCTGTCTTGTAGCAAAATCATGGGCCAAACTCTGTCTGCGGGTTGTACTCGTTCATGTGTGGTTTCAGCTTTCAGGTTATGGGCTAAACGCTGCTTTGAATAAGAGATGTACATGATCAGTCAATTTGTGACACAACATTAGGGCACGCTCAGACAAGAGAAAAGCTCAGGCACGTTCCTCAGGGTTGTAATCAAACATCCCCTAAAGTCGTGCTTGGAATCTATGATATTAATACAGAGGTGTGTAACTTACACGTATATCTTACTGGTCGCTATACAAATTTCGGCTGGAAATAGAACGATGGGTCCAGACGTGTAGTGTCTTTTTAGAAGGGTATTTAAAAGGAAAATTTTGATCCAAACAGGGCCTAAGACTCTAGGTGGGCCATCTTGAATGCCAGAACGCTTGTGTACAATGCACACGCTTAAAAGAGAGAACATTAAAAGGACCCACATAACTGTTACAACTTATAGTAGTACAGTGCAGACAGATATTAAGGGCATCTCCCACGGGGACTCTCAAACTGCTCGCATCCGTTCGGACAACGTGGTTCAGACATGTTTTACATCTTGTATCCATTGGCCAGCCGTTCTGGACATCCTTTTTCCCGTAAACCGGAAGCAAACAAGGGTGCGGGGGGGGGGGGGGGGGGGGGCTTTGCGGGCATCCGGACCGCTGCCACCCCCTGTTCCGACAACCCTGGCCCATCAAAAACCCTCTCCCTTGCCCGTGCACTTACCCGCCCGAAGTGGTCAGCGCCGCATTCATGCTGACCCAGAGCGGGTTCCGGCCGAGAGCACCGCCCGCTGCACGTGCCTTCTGTCCGCATGGAAAAGATATCCGTTTGCCCGCCTGCCCACCTACCTTCATAAAACCAGTACGTCCACCGAGGAACCTACTCTGGCACCCCGAGCGTTGCACGTCCATCCTCATACCGGCTAGAATTAAACACCCCGCCACTTGGCGCCTGATATCTGCCCACTATTTAAATGTGGCTAGATGTCGGGCAACAACCGCACCGCACCTCCGCTCTCCATCTCCTCTTTGCACCACAACCGACATGGCGTAATGGTCCAAAGCCCTCTGGGATGGCCTCTCAAAAGAAGGAACTCTCCAGCATTGCCTCGAGCTCGAGCAGAAGAAAGAACTCTCCGGCATTGCAGCTGGCTGGGTGGCCCAGGGAGCCAGCCGGATATAGGCTGGCTTGCCGGCGAGCTCTCAGCATGGAAGCAACTCAGATGAGCTGACGGCACTGCCTAGCCGGTCCAGGCCAGCATTACCATGGGCAAAGCGCGGGGACACTACACCGACATGGTGTTGGAAGAGCGGGAGGCCGCGTTCCGGCAGGCGCATGCCAACCATATGTACAATCATCGCCTCCTCGACGAGCACCCGCATGCAAAGGAGCTAATTGCTGGCACGAGCATCATGGCGGACATGGATGAGCAGAAGACAATGCTCCTATCCTATGCCACCGTCCAGGAAATCCGCCGTGAGTTATGGCAGCACCGCATCCTGCAGGCGGAAAAAGAAGCCACGTTAGCGGAGATTGACACGGAGGCAGAGGAATTTGACAGGGGCACTGACGACGTCACCAGATCTGCACGCACCCCCCCCCCCTACCCCGCGGCCCCCGCCGCCCATACTGACGATGCGGACACGTCCGGTTTGCATGCATTTTGTGTGGTTTGTTGAAATCCACTTTGAAATGTATGTGGGCACAGAGATACCGGTATATGCTTTTGGCTTTTCTTTCCTCTCTCCCAAGGCGACTTGGGAAAGCCTTCCTTTTCTCGACCTCTGCCAGCGAGCACGTGGATTCGCCTCCCCTCCACCTGCCGCTCCGGCGGCCGGTGGTGGGGAGGAGAATCCTAGTGTCTTCACTCCTCCTAGTAGATAGGTAAGGTTCTAGTCCTCGCAAGTGCGGCATTTGGATGGATGGCGGCGCTCGTTGTTCGAGTCAGTCTTCCGGGCTCCGATCCTCCTCAAGTTCGTCCATTGGGACGAATTAGATGGAGCTCAGGCGTAGATTCCTGCGAGCTCCTTGGAGCGGCAAGGCTAAGGTTTCTCGCCGTGCGTACGAATCGGTGATACTTGGTGTCAGGTTCTCCAGATCGACTCAAAGATTCCACGGCGACGATTGTGGCTCCAGGGCGCTAGTCCTTAGTGGTACGTGGACGAACACTTCCCGGCTGCCAACGCAAGGCCGGGCCGACTCCGGTATGAGAGCAGCGACAACGGCGTATCGACGGCTCGTTCTGGCAGCGGCAATGGTCGTTCGGTGGTCCATGGATCTCGATATAATTTCTATTATGTTTGAGGTGCTTTGTATTTCAGTGAATTTTTATAATAGATTTGATCATTTTTACAAAATAAAAGTATGCGGGCACGACTGGACGGCCGATATCTGTAACAGTGTCCGCAGACTAATCTCCAACGATTCATGAACGAATGTGATGTCCGATTTAGGGGCCAGCACTGAGGATGTTCCTGGTCGCCAGAAGCAATGTCTTCCGAGTCCACACGAAGCCTACCACAACCGCACGCCGTGCGCCCATCATATACCCACCCACCCACACGACGGCTTCGTGTGCGGGCCGCGCGTGATAGCCGGCTTGGCCCGTGGCAGTGGGATGAACCCGTCGTTGCCCGGGCGATGATGCGTCGCGTTCACGCATGGCTGCCGCTGGCTGGCAGCATGGGGAAGCTGGTTTGGCCTTCAATTCATGGATCGCTACGGCTTACAGGGGCCGATCGCACTCGTACGTACATTGTGGTCTCTCTCCCTCTCAACGCTGGCGTGTGCGTGTGCGCATGCACGTACGTACAGTTCGCGGTACCCATTGACAGCAACTCCTGCTCCCTATCCGTGCGTCCATCAAGAAGGCAACAGCAAGGCAGCAACCACACCAGGTCACCAGCACAGACCATGATCTTCCCACCAAGCGTAGCAAAGGCAGCCAAGGTTAGCTGGTTCCTAGCACGAGTTTAACACAACGTGTCTTTACTTCCTAGCACAATTTTTGTTTCGACGAAATTGTGAGCCACAAAATACATTTTGATGGAAAACAAGAATTTAGTGCTACTGCTCGAGGTATTGATATGTGGCCGGCAATCCACTGCCCAAATTATAAGATATTTTGATATTTCAGTATAGATTGCATATAGACTTGAAAGAGTAAACAAGTACACTAAAACACGTTTCTACGCATTTGGTTCTGAAAAATCTAGAACATCCAACAATAGTGAACAACGGAAGTGTGTGGGAACGAGGTGATCAAGGTAGTGCTTCGTCTGCTTAGAGCAAGTATAATAGTGGGAGTCCGCTTACATGCCAATTTTGTCTATGTGGAGAAGAGATACATGAAAAATTAAGGAGAATGAGCTCTCATGCAAAAGCTTAACTATATGCGGATTCCTAGACCGATATAATAATGAAGAAAGAGATAGAGAGAAGATAAGAAAAAATAGTATTCTTAAAGCATCTACAGTCGGGCGCCTCAAACTCGTCTCATACGTCCGACGGACAGCCCGGCCACTGTCCGATCACGATTTTTTGATCCAGATGGGCCCCTCAAATGACCCTCAAACGCCCGGGCTGACCGGCACCCCACATATCTAGCCCAAATATAGGGCGGATATGGGGACGCCCGGGCGCGCCTGGGCACGCCCGCCACGTCGGACCCGGACCACGTGGGCCCACCTGAACCCACATAAAATCCTCCCTATTCGCTGGCCGGACCAAACCCTAGCCACTTCATTCCCCTCCACTCCACTCCCCTCCGCCACCCAATCTCGTCTCCGGCTCCTTTCGATCGTCTCCGGTATGGCGGGCAGCGGATCCGAGTCCTTCACCTCTATATCCATCGACCCCGAGCTGATCCCACGCGGCCCCGAGGAGGAGTTGGCCGTCCGGCTTGCGCTCCGCCTCGCCTGGGAGGACGCCCTTGCACAGCTGCGCTCGGACTCCATCCTTGGGAATCCATTGCGTCCGCCCAAATGGCGCATGGATCCGGCGCTAGGCCGGCCGTAGCTGCCTCATCGAAGGCCTTGCGGTCTGTTTGGCGTCTGAACGCGCTGACAGATGCGCAACCCCTCCGGTGGCGCACCGATATTCGGGATGCACCATCATCCCATGAGGCCATGGCACGGCGTGCCCGCCATGCAAGGCACCGGGCGTGGGAGGTGGCGGCAGCCCTCGCGCTGGCTGAAAGCACAAGTGCTCCCTGGGTGATTTTGATAATTAATGTCAACATATCTCTTGTTAGACTAATGTTTTTATCTAGTGCATTTCAGATGAGTTCAACATTGGAGTGGCAGGACAAGAGGATGTGGAACCCCTTCATAATGCTAAGGACAAAGATTGGCAAAAGCTCAAGACTCTTCATTTCATTTTAGTGATCCAAGATCACATTGAGTCCATAGGAAAGCTAATACTATTAAAAGGGGATGAGGTGTTCCTTAATGGTCTACTTGCTCAAAGTGCTTAGTGATATGCTCCGAAGCCCTCAACCACTTTCGCAATTCCAAATATGTCCAAAACCTAAAGTCAAACTTGGCCCACCGATTTGATTCATCCGGCGCCACCGAGTTCATTGACATAGCCACTGCCAGAAACCCTAATTAGTTCGGTCTCACCGATAGAATCTCGGTCTCACCGAGATGGCCTTGCAAACTCTCTATTGCCTGTTGCAATTATTTCGGTCTCACCGAGATGTGCAATCGGTCACACCGAGTTTGCCTGACCAACTCTCTGTTTGTTCATTGCTGAAATCGGTCTCACAGACTTCATGCAATCGGTCACACCGAGATGAGGTTTTGCCTTAACCCTAGCACATCGGTCCCACCAAAAATCCTAATGTTCACATTTTGAACTAGATCGGTCCCACCGAGTTTCTTTATTCGCTCTCACCGAGTTTGGTAAATTGTGTGTAACAGTTAGATTTTGTGTGGAGGCTATATATACCCCTCCACCCCCTTCTCCATTTGAGAGAGAGCCACTCAGAATGTGCCTACACTTCCGATATCTATTTTCAGAGAGAGAACCACCTACTCATGTGTTGAGACCAGGACATTTCAATCCAACCACGAGAATCTTGATCTCTAGCCTTTCCCAAGTTGCTTTCCACTCAAATCATCTTTCCACCATATCCAAATATGTGAGAGAGAGTTCAGTGTTGGGGAGACTATCATTTGAAACACAAGAGCAAGGAGTTCATCATCAACACACCATCTATTACCTTTTGGAGAGTGGTGTCTCCTACATTGGTTAGGTGTCACTTGGGAGCCTCCGTCAAGATTGTGGAGTTGAACCAAGGAGTTTGTAAGGGCAAGGAGATCGCCTACTTCGTGAAGATCTACCCAAATGAGGCAAGTCCTTTGTGGGTGATGGCCATGGTGGGATAGACAAGGTTGCTTCTTCGTGGACCCTTCGTCGGTGGAGCCCTCCGTGAACTCGCGCAACTGTTATCCTTTGTGGGTTGAAGTCTCCACCAACGTGGATGTACGATAGCTCCACCTATCGGAACCACGCTAAAAATCTCCGTGTCTCCAATTGCATTTGCACACTCCAATTCTATCCCTTTACTTTCTTGTAAATTGCATGCTTTACTTTCTGCTGCTCATATACTCTTTCCATGCTTGCTTGAAATGTACTGTGAATGCTTAAATTTGTGCTAAAACTCCACCTCAACTTGAAGAACTCAAAAACTGCCACTTTTGCTTGTTGAGTGTCTAATCACCCCCCTAGACACCTCTTTTCAAACCTTTCAATTGGTATCAGAGCTTTGGTCTCCATTGCTTTGGTTTAATCACCATTGGAGGAAGATGGATGAGTCTACGATGGGGAGTTTTAGACGTAGAGTGCCTATGCTTGATGGAGAGTTCTATAATGCTTGGAAAAATGAGATGCTTGAGAATTTTAACGAGTATCAATTGAACAAATATATTACTAGCCCTTGTCCCCCCCCCTTATTGACCTATTACATCCTACCCCCGATGAGTATCTTGACATGATTCGCAATCTTAGAACTATCAATCTTATCATTAGAGGATTGCCTAGAAATTTGAGTGTATGCTTGCCTACACTTGAATGTCCTTACACCATATGGAGATATCTTGAGGAACGCTTTCCAGGCTATTCCTTGAAAAATTTAGATGATATTCTTCAAAAGTCCATTGCTTTAAATAAGATGAATCCTAATGATCCTAAGTTTGGTTCTTGATAGTGGATGTACCGATCACATGACCGGAGACAAGGATATGTTTCGTGAGCTTCCTGAAAACGACAACCCTCGAAAGTATGCCACTTTTGGTGATAACTCAAAGGGTAAGGTGGTTGGCCTTGGTAAGGTGGCCATCTCACATGATAGCTCCATACAAAATTTTATGCTCATTGGATCTCTTAGCTATAATTTACTTTCCGTATCTAGACTAGCCAATTTCGGTTTCAGTGTCTTATTTACTGAAGTAGATTGCCAAGTGTTTCAAAGAGATAATCATAATATGGTATTTACCGGTATACGTAGATGTGATCTATACATTGTTGATTTCACTAAAAAGGCTCAACCTAGAACTTGCTTAATTGCTAAATCTTCTAAAGGTTGGTTGTGGCATAGAAGGTTAGGTAACATGGGCATGTGAAATCTTGATAAGCTTATTAAAGGTGATCATATCCTTGGTGTTAAAGATGTTATATTTGACAATGATAGACTTTGCAGTGCTTGTCCAGCAGGAAAACAAGTTGGAGGAATTCATCCCGTGAAGAACATCATGACCACGAGAAGACCACTCGAGTTGCTTCATATGGATCTTTTTGGTCCCAACGCCTACAAGAGTCTCGGTGGTAACTCGTTTGGATCGGTCATTGTTGATGATTTTTTATGATTCACGTGGGTGTTCTTTCTTGATGATAAATCGCAGGTCCAAAAGATCTTCAAGAACTTCGCTAGGAAGTCCCAAAATCTATTTGAAGTGAAGATCAATAAGGTTCGCAGCGACAACTGAACGGAGTTCAAGAACGCCAATGTTTACACCTTTCTTGACGAAAAAAGGGATTTCACATGAGTTCTCGGCTACGTACGCACCTCAACAAATTGGAGTTGTTGAGAGTAAGAACTAGACTCTTATTGAGATGGCAAGAACGATGCTTGATGAGTACAAGACGCCAAAACACTTTTGGGCTGAAGCGGTTGAGACAGCTTGTCATGCAGCAAATCTTCTATATCTTCACAAGCTACTCGGCAAGACGACATACGAGCTTCTCACCGGTAACAAACCCCAAGTTGGATACTTTCGAGTATTCGGCTCAAAGTGCTATATTCTTGATAAGCATCGTCGTTTGAAATTTGCTCCTAAATCTCATGAAGGTTTCCTACTCGGTTATGGCTCAAACTCTCACACTTACCGTGTCTACAACAATTTCACCTGAAAGGTTGAAGAGACGGTAGATGTGAAGTTTGATGAATCTAACGGCTCGCAAGTAGATCAATTGTCAATTGATGTAGATGAAAAAGACCCTTTGGAAGCAATACAAGACTTGTCTATTGGCAAGATTCGCCCAACGGAGGTGAAGGAGAGCACCTCGTCCGTCTAATTGGAAGCCTCAACTTCACGCCAAGGTAAACCACAAGTTGACTTGGAGGCATCCACAAGTGGAACACATCAAGATCATGGAAATGAGGATGTACAACAAGATGAACCTCAACGACCTCCCTCTCCACCTCCACAAGAGAACAACAACGCCAACGACAATGAAGAAAGACAAGAGGAAAAACAAGACAATGAAGAGGATGTTTCACCCCGACCCAAGCAACAGCTCTCACGAGTTCGAGCAAGAGTCCCGTCGAACAAATCTTTGATGGTATTCAAACCGAGAGAATTACTCGCTCTAAAACTCATTTGGCTAACTTTTGTGAACATTACTCATTCATTTCAAGTATTGAAATTATGAAGGTTGAAGAAGCTCTTGATGATCCAGAGTGGGTGAACGCCATGCATGAAGAGCTACACAATTTTGAGAGGAATCATGTATGGACATTGATTGAAAAGCCCGATGAGAAGCACAATGTTATTGGAACCAAATGGGTGTTTCAGAATAAGTAAGATGAGGATGGACAAGTTGTACGCAACAAAACATGTCTCGTCGCCCAAGGCTACACTTAAGTCGAAGGTATGGACTATGGTGAGACATATGCCCCTGTTGCTAGGCTTGAATCCATCCGCATCTTACTTGCTTATGCTAATCACCATGATATCACATTATACCAAATAGACATTAAAAGTACTTTTCTAAATGGTGAAATTGAGGAGGAAGTTTATGTTAAACAACCTCCTGGCTTTGTTAATCCCAACAAACCCGATCATGTTTACAAACTTCACAAAGCTCTTTATGGTCTTAAAAAAGCTCCTAGAGTGTGGTATAAATGCTTGACTAAGTTCCTTAGTGAAAAAGGCTTTGAGATTGGAAAAATTGATTCTACACTTTTTACCAAAAGGGTTAATGGTGAATTATTTGTGTGCCAAATTTATGTGTATGATATCATATTTGGTTCGACTAACCCTCATTTTAGTGAAAAGTTTGGAAGGCTGATGTCGGAGAAGTTTGAGATTCCTATGATGAGTGAACTCAAGTTATTTCTTGGTTTGCAAATCAAGCACACTAAAGAGAGTACCTTTGTTTCCCAAACAAAGTACACCAAGGACTTATTCAAGAAGTTCAACATGCAAGAAAGCAAAGGTATGAAAACACCCATGCCTACTAGTGGACATCTTGACTTAACTAAGGATGGCGAACCGGTTGACCAAAAGGTTTATCGCTCTATGATTGGTTTATTGTTATATCTATGTGCCTCCCGTCCCGATATTATGCTAAGTGTGTGCATGTGTGAACGATATCAAGCGGCCCCCAAAGAATGTCATCTTAAGGCTGTGAAAAGGATAGTGAGATACTTAATTCATACACCAAGCTTTGGCATTTTGTACCCTAAGAGGTCTTCTTTTGATCTTGTTGGCTACTCCGATTTGGACTATGCCAGTGACAAGGTTGATAGAAAGTCCACTTCAGGTACTTGTCAATTTCTTGGTAGATCTCTTGTGTCTTGTTCCTCCAAGAAACAAAACTCGGTATCCTTATCTACCGCCAAAGAGGAATACATTGCCGCCGGTTCATGTTGTGCTCAATTACTTTGGATGACCCAAACTCTTAAAGATTATGGGATGCATGTGAAACATGTTCCATTGCTTTGTGACAATGAGAGTGATATTAAGATTGCTCATAATCCCGTGCAACATTCTCGGACTAAGCATATTGAAGTTCTTCATCATTTCATTCGAGATCATGTGGCTAAAGGTGACATCCATCTTAAGCATGTTCATACCGATACGCAATTGGCAGATATTTTCACCAAACCGCTTGATGAGAAAGGTTTTTTTTGCCGTTTGAGAGGTGAATTGAACATCATTGATTGTTGGGGAATGTTGCAGAAAAAAAAAATTCTACGCTTCACCAAGATCAATTTATGGAGTTCATCTAGCAACGAGAGAAAGGAGTGCATCTACATACCCTTGTAGATCGTGAGCGGAAGCGTTCAAGAGAACGGGGTTCAGGGAGTCGTACTCGTCGTGATCCAAATCACCGATGATCCTAGTGCTGAACGGACAGCACCTCCGCGTTCAACACACGTACGGTTGGGAAGACGTCTCCTCCTTATTGATCCAGCAAGGGGGAAGGAGAGGTTGATGGAGGTCCAGCAGCACGACGGCGTGGTGGTGGATGCAACGGCGATCTCGGCAGGGCTTCGCCAAGCTCTACGAGAGGGAGAGGTGTTGCAGAGGGAGAGGGAGGCGCCAGGAGCATGGGTGTGCATCCCTCCCTCCCCCCCTCTTTATATAGGGCCCCTAGGGGGGCGCCGGCCCTAGGAGATCCAATCTCCAAGGGGGGCGGCGGCCAAGGGGGTGGCTTGCCCCCCAAGCCAAGTGGAGGCGCCCCCACCCCTAGGGTTTCCAACCCTAGGCGCAGGGGGGACCCAAGGGGGGTGCACCAGCCCAACAGGGGCTGGTTCCCTCCCCACTTCAGCCCATGGGGCCCTCTGGGATAGGTGGCCCCACCCGATGGACCCTCGGGACCCTTCCGGTGGTCCCGGTACAATACCAGTGACCCCCGAAACTTTCCCGATGGCCGAAACTGGACTTCCTATATATAATTTTTCACCTCTGGACCATTCCGGAACTCCTCGTGACGTCCGGGATCTCATCCGGGACTCCGAACAACTTTCGGGTTACTGCATACTAATATCTCCACAACCCTAGCGTCACCGAACCTTAAGTGTGTAGACCCTATGGGTTCGGGAGACACGCAAACATGACCGAGACAACTCTCCGGTCAATAACCAATAGCGGGTTCTGGATACCCATGTTGGCTCCCACATACTCCTCGATGATCTCATCGGATGAACCACGATGTCGAGGATTCAAGTAACCCCGTATACAATTCCCTTTGTCAATCGATACGTTACTTTCCCGAGGTTCGATCGTCGGTATCCCAATACCTTGTTCAATCTCGTTACCGGCAAGTCACTTTACTCGTACCATAATGCATGATCCCGTGACCAAACACTTGGTCACTTT
Organism: Triticum aestivum; assembly: GCF_018294505.1. Classification (NCBI taxonomy): domain Eukaryota; kingdom Viridiplantae; phylum Streptophyta; class Magnoliopsida; order Poales; family Poaceae; genus Triticum; species Triticum aestivum. The sequence continues at coordinate 668,045,893 of NC_057803.1, forward strand.
GAGCTCATTATGATGATGCATTACCGAGTGGGCCCAGAGATACCTCTCCGTCATACGGAGTGACAAATCCCAGTCTCGATCCGTGTCAACCCAACAGACACTTTCGGGGATACCCGTAGCATACCTTTATAGTCACCCAGTTACGTTGTGACGTTTGGTACACACAAAGCACTCCTACGGTATCTGGGAGTTACACGATCTCATGGTCTAAGGAAAATATACTTGACATTGGAAAAGCTCTAGCAAATGAACTACACGATCTTGTGCTATGCTTAGGATTGGGTCTTGTCCATCACATCATTCTCCTAATGATATGATCCCGTTATCAACGACATCCAATGTCCATAGTCAGGAAACCATGACTATGAGTTGATCAACGAGCTAGTCAACTAGAGGCTCACCACGGACATGTTGTGGTCTATTTATTCACACATGTATTACGATTTCCGGATAACACAATTATAGCATGAATAATAGACAATTATCATGAACAAGGAAATATAATAATAATCATTTTAGTATTGCCTCTAGGACATATTTCCAACAGTCTCCCACTTGCACTAGAGTCAATAATCTAGTTACATTATGATGAATCGAACACCCATAGAGTTCTGGTGTTGATCATGTTTTGCTCGCGGAAGAGGTTTAGTCAACAGATCTGCGGCATTCAGATCCGTATGCACTTTGCAAATATCTATGTCTCCATCTTGAACATTTTCACGAATGGAGTTGAAGCGACGCTTGATGTGCCTGGTCTTCTTGTGAAACCTGGGCTCCTTGGCAAGGGCAATAGCTCGAGTGTTGTCACAGAAGAGGGTGATTGGCCCCGACGCATTGGGTATGACTCCTAGGTCGGTGATGAACTCCTTCATCCAGATTGCTTCATGCGCTGCCTCCGAGGCTGCCATGTACTCCGCTTCACATGTAGATCCCGCCACGACGCTCTGCTTGCAACTGCACCAGCTTACTGCCCCTCCATTCAAAATATACACATATCCGGTTTGTGACTTAGAGTCATCCAGATCTGTGTCGAAGCTAGCGTCGACGTAACCCTGTACGACGAGCTCTTCGTCACCTCCATAAACAAGAAACATGTCCTTTGTCCTTTTCAGGTACTTCAGGATATTCTTGACCGCTGTCCAGTGTTCCTTGCCGGGATTACTTTGGTACCTTCCTACCAAACTTACGGAAAGGTTTACATCGGGTCTGGTACACAGCATGGCATACATAATAGACCCTATGGCTGAGGCATAGGGGATGACACTCATCTCTTCTATATCTTCTGCCGTGGTCGGCCATTGAGCCGAGCTCAATCTCACACCTTGCGATATAGGCAAGAACCCTTTCTTGCACTGATCCATATTGAACTTCTTCAATATCTTATCAAGGTATGTGCTTTGTGAAAGACCTATGAGGCGTCTCGATCTATCCCTATAGATCTTGATGCCTAATATGTAAGCAGCTTCTCCAAGGCCCTTCATTGAAAAACACTTATTCAAGTAGGCCTTAATGCTGTCCAAAAGTTCTATATCATTTCCCATCAAAAGTATGTCATCTACATATAATATGAGAAATGCTACAGAGCTCCCACTCACTTTCTTGTAAACGCATGCTTCTCCATAAGTCTGCATAAACCCAAACGCTTTGATCATCTCATTAAAGCGAATGTTCCAACTCCGAGATGCTTGCACCAACCCATAAATGGATCGCTAGAGCTTGCATACCTTGTTAGCATTCTTAGGATCGACAAAACCTTCCGGCTGCATCATATACAGTTCTTCCTTAAGAAAGCCGTTAAGGAATGCCGTTTTGACGTCCATCTGCCATATCTCATAATCATAGTATGCGGCAATTGCTAACATGATTCGGACGGACTTCAGCTCTACTACGGGAGAGAAAGTCTGATCGTAGTCAACCCCTTGAACTTGCCGATAACCCTTAGCGACAAGTCGAGCTTTATAGATGGTAACATTACCATCCGCGTCCGTCTTCTTATTAAAGATCCATTTGTTTTCTATCGCTTGCCGATCATCGGGCAAGTCTGTCAAAGTCCATACTTTGTTTTCATACATGGATCCTATCCCGGATTGCATGGCTTCAAGCCATTTGTTGGAATCTGGGCCCGCCATCGCTTCTTCATAGTTTGAAGGTTCACCGTTGTCTCACAACATGATTTTAGGACAGGGTTGCCATACCACTCTGGTATGGAACGTGTCCTTGTGTACCTACGAAGTTCAGTAGCAACTTGATCCGAAGTACCTTGATCATCATCATTAATTTCCTCTCCAGTCGGTGTAGGCACCACAGGAACATTTTCCTGAGCTGCACTACTTTCCGGTTCAAGAGGTAGTACTTCATCGAGTTCTACTTTCCTCCCACTTACTCCTTTCGAGAGAAACTCTTTCTCTAGAAAGGACCCATTCTTGGCAACAAAGTGTTGGAAATATGCCCTAGAGGCAATAATAAATTAGTTATTATTATTATATTTCCTTATTCATGATAATCGTTTATTATCCATGCTATAATTGTATTGATAGGAAACTCAGATACATGTGTGGGTACATAGACAACACCATGTCCCTAGTAAGCCTCTAGTTGACTAGCTCATTGATCAATAGATGGTTACCGTTTCCTGACCATGGACATTGGATGTCGTTGATAACGGGATACATCATTAGGAGAATGATGTGATGGACAAGACCCAATCCTAAGCCTAGCACAAAGATCGTGTAGTTCGTATGCTAAAGCTTTTCTAATGTCAAGTATCATTTCCTTAGACCATGAGATTGTGCAACTCCCGGATACCGTAGGAATGCTTTGGGTGTACGAAACGTCACAACGTAACTGGGTGGCTATAAAGGTGCACTACGGGTATCTCCGAAAGTGTCTGTTGGGTTGGCTTGAATCGAGACTGGGATTTGTCACTCCGTGTGACGGAGAGGTATCTCTGGGCCCACTCAGTAGGACATCATCATAATGTGCACAATGTGACCAAGGGGTTGATCATGGGATCATGTGTTACGGAACGAGTAAAGAGACTTGCCGGTAACGAGATTGAACAAGGTATCGGCATACCGACGATCGAATCTCGGGCAAGTACAATACCGCTAGATAAAGGGAATTGAATACGGGATTGATTGAATCCTTGACATCGTGGTTCATCTGAAGAGATCATCGTGGAACATGTGGGAGCCAACATGGGTATCCAGATCCCGCTGTTGGTTATTGACCGGAGAACGTCTCGGTCATGTCTGCATGGTTCCCGAACCCGTAGGGTCTACACACTTAAGGTTCGATGACGCTAGGTTATAGGGAATAGATATCTGTGGTTACCAAATGTTGTTAGGGGTCCCAGATGAGATCCCGGACATCACGAGGAGTTCCGGAATGGTCCGGAGGTAAAGATTTATATATGGGAAGTCTTGTTTTGGTCACCGGAAAAGTTTCGGGTGCTATCGGTAACGTACCGGGACCACCGGGAGGGTCCCAGGGGTCCACCAAGTGGGGCCACCGGCCCCAGAGGGCAGCATGGGCCAAGTGTGGGAGGGGACCAGCCCCAGGTGGGCTGGTGGGCCCCCCACCAGGGCCCAAGGCGCCTAGGGTTTGGGGAGGGGGCGCCTCCACCTTGCTTGGGGGGCAAGTTTCCCCTCTCCCCCCCTTGGCCGCCACCCTAGATGGGTTTTGGGGATGCCGCACCCTTTGGGGTGGGAACCCTAGAGGGGGCGCAGCCCCCTCCCTCTCCCCTATATATAGTTGAGGTCCTTGGGGCTGCAAGCAGATGAGTTTTCACCTCTCCAGGCGCAGCCCTACCTCTCTCCCTCCTCATCTCTCGCGTTGCTTGGCGAAGCTCTGCTGGAATACCACGCTCCTCCATCACCACCACGCCGTTGTGCTGCTGCTGGACGGAGTCTTCCCCAACCTCTCCCTCTCTCCTTGCTGGATCAAGGAGTGGGAGACGTCACTGGGCTACACATGTGTTGAACGCGGAGGTGCCGTCCGTTCGGCACTAGGATCTCCGGTGATTTGGATCACGACGAGTACGACTCCCTCAATCATGTTCTCTTGAACGCTTCCGCTTAGCGATCTACAAGGGTATGTAGATGCACTCCCCTCTCTCTCGTTGCTAGTCTCTCCATAGATAGATCTTGGTGACTCGTAGGAAAATTTTGAATTTCTGCTACGTTCCCCAACAGTGGCATCATGAGCTAGGTCTATTGCGTAGATTCTATGCACGAGTAGAACACAAAGTAGTTGTGGACATTGATTTTGTTCAATATGCTTACCGTTACTAGTCCAATCTTGTTTCGACGGTATTGTGGGATGAAGTGGCCCGGACCGACCTTACACGTACACTTACGTGAGACAGGTTCCACCGACTGACATGCACTTGTTGCATAAGGTGGCTAGCGGGTGCCAGTCTCTCCCACTTTAGTCGGATCGGATTCGATGAAAAGGGTCCTTATGAAGGGTAAATAGCAATTGACATATCACGTTGTGGTTTTTGCGTAGGTAAGAAACGTTCTTGCTAGAAACCCATAGCAGCCACGTAAAACATGCAAACAACAATTAGAGGACGTCTAACTTGTTTTTGCAGGGTATGCTATGTGATGTGATATGGCCAAAAGAATGTGATGAATGATATGTGATGTATGAGATTGATCATGTTCTTGTAATAGGAATCACGACTTGCATGTCGATGAGTATGACAACCGGCAGGAGCCATAGGAGTTGTCTTAATTTATTGTATGACCTGCGTGTCATTGAACAACGCCATGTAATTACTTTACTTTATTGCTAAACCATTAGCCATAGTAGTAGAAGTAATAGTTGGCGAGACAACTTCATGGAGACACGATGATGGAGATCATGATGATGGAGATCATGGTGTCATGCCGGTGACGATGATGATCATGGAGCCCCGAAGATGGAGATCAAAAGGAGCAAAATGATATTGGCCATATCATGTCACTTTTTGATTGCATGTGATGTTTATCATGTTTATGCATCTTATTTGCTTAGAACGACGGTAGTAAATAAGATGATCCCTCATTAAAATTTCAAGAAAGTGTTCCCCCTAACTGTGCATCGTTGTGAAAGTTCGTTGTTTCGAAGCACCATGTGATGATCGGGTGTGATAGATTCTAACGTTCACATGCAACGGGTGTAAGCCAGATTTACACACGCGAAACACTTAGGTTGACTTGACGAGCCTAGCATGTACAGACATGGCCTTGGAACACGAGAGACCGAAAGGTCGAGCGTGAGTCGTATAGTGGATACGATCAACATGAATATGTTCATCGATGATGACTAGTCCGTTCACGTGATGATCGGACACGTCCTAGTTGACTCGTATCGTGTAATCACTTAGATGACTAGAGGGATGTCTATCTGAGTGGGAGTTCATAAGATGAACTTAATTATCCTGAACATAGTCAAAAGGTTTTTGCAAATTATGTCGTAGCTCACGCTTTAGTTCTACTATTTTAGATATGTTCCTAGAGAAAATTTAGTTGAAAGTTGATAGTAGCAATTATGCAGACTGGGTCCGTAAACTGAGGATTGTCCTCATTGCTGCGTAGAAGGCTTATGTCCTTAATGCACCGCTCGGTGTGCTGAACCTCGAACGTTGTTTGTGGATGTTGCGAACATCTGACATACATGTTTTGATAACTATGTGATAGTTCAGTTAAACGGTTTAGAGTTGAGGCACCAAAGACGATTTCGAAACGTCGCGGAACATATGAGATGTTTCGAGGGCTAAAATTGGGATTTCAGGCTCGTGCCCACGTCAAGAGGTATAAGACCTCCGACGATTTTCTTAGCCTGCAAACTAAGGGAGAAAAGCTCAATCATTGAGCTTTTGCTCAGATTGTCTGAGTACAACAATCACTTGAATCGAGTGGGAGTTGATCTTCCAGATGAGATAGTGATGTTTCTCCAAAGTCATTGCCACCAAGCTGCTAGAGCTTCGTGATGAACTATAACATATCAGGGATAGATATGATGATCCTTGAGATATTCACGATGTTTGACACCGCGAAAGTAGAAATCAAGAAGGAGCATCAATTGTTGATGGTTGGTGAAACCACTAGTTTCAAGAAGGGCAAGGGCAAGAAGGGATACTTCATGAAACGGCAAATCAGCTGCTAATCTAGTGAAGAAACCCAAGGTTGAACCCGAACCCGAGACTAAGTGCTTCTGTAATAAGGGGAACAGCCACTGGAGCAGAATTACCCTAGATACTTGGTAGATGAGAAGGCTGGCAAGGTCGATAGAAGTATATTGGATATACATTATGTTAATGTGTACTTTACTAGTACTCCTAGTAGCACCAGGGTATTAGATACCGGTTCGGTTGCTAAGTGTTAGTAACTCGAAATAAAAGCTACGGAATAAACGGAGACTAGCTAAAGGTGAGCTGACGATATGTGTTGGAAGTGTTTCCAAGGTTGATGTGATCAAGCATCGCACGCTCCCTCTACCATCGAGATTGGTGTTAAACCTAAATAATTGTTATTTGGTGTTTGCGTTGAGCATAGACATGATTGGATTATGTCTATCGCAATACGGTTATTCATTTAAGGAGAATAATGGTTACTCTGTTTATTTGAATAATACCTTCAATGGTCTTGCACCTAAAATGAATGGTTTATTGAATCTCGATCGTAGTGATACACATGTTCATGCCAAAAGATATAAGATAGTAATGATAGTACCACCTACTTGTGGCACTGCCATGTAAGTCATATTGGTATAAAACGCATGAAGAAGCTCCATGTTGATGGATCTTTGGACTCACTCGTTTTTGAAAAGTTTGAGACATGCGAACCATGTCTATTGGTGTATATGCATGAAGAAACTCCATGCAAATGGACCGTTTGGACTCACTTGATTTTGAATCACTTGAGACATGCAAATCATACCACATGGGCAAGATGACTGAAAGCCTCGTTTTCAGTAAAATGGAACAAGAAAGCAACTTGTTGGAAGTAATACATTTTGATGTGTGCAGTCCAATGAGTGCTGAGGCACGCAGTGGATATCGTTATGTTCTTACTTCACGGATGATTTGAGTAGATACTGAGTATATTTACTTGATGAAACACAAGTCTGAATTATTGAATGGTTCAAGTAATTTCAGAGTGAAGTTGAAGATCATCGTGACAAGAGGATAAAATGTCTATGATATGATCATAGAGATGAGTATCTGAGTTACGAGCTTTGGCACGCAATTAAGACATTGTGGAAATTGTTTCACAATTAATACCGCCTGGAACACCATAGTGTGATGGTGTGTCCGAACATCATAGTTGCACCCTATTGGATATGGTGCGTACCATGATATCTCTTATCGAATTACCACTATCGTTCATGGGTTAGGAATTAGAGACAACCGCACTCACTTTAATAGGGCACCACGTAATTCCGTTGAGATGACACCGTTTGAACTATGGTTTGGACAAACCTAAGTTGTCGTTTCTTAAAAGTTTGGGGCTGCGACGCTTATGTGAAAAAAATTCAGGTTGATAAGCTCGAACACAAAGCGGATAAAATGCATCTTCATAGGACACCCAAAACAGTTGGGTATACCTCCTAATTCAGATCCGGAAGCAAAAGATTGTTTCTAGAAACGGGTCCTTTCTCGAGGAAAAGTTTGTCTCAAAAAATTGAGTGGGAGGATGGTGGAGACTTGATATGGTTATTGAACCGTCACTGCAACTAGTGTGTAGCAGGGCACAGGAAGTTGTTCCTGTGGCACCTACACCAATTGAAGTGGAAGCTGATGATAGTGATCATGAAGCCTCGGATCAAGTCACTGCCGAACCTCGTAGGTCGACAAGGACGCGTACTATTTCAGAGTAGTACTCAATCCTCTCTTAGAGGTCATGTTGCTATACAACAATGAACCTACGAGCTATGGAGAAGCGATGGTGGGCCCGGATTCCGACAAATGGCTCGAGGCCATAAAATCCGAGAGAGGATCCATGTATGAAAACAAAATGTAGACTTTGGCAGAACTACTTGATGGTCGTAAGGCTATTGGGTACAGATGGATTTTAAAAGGAAGATGGACAATGATGGTAAGTATCACCATTAAGAGAGCTCGGCTTGTCGTTAAGATTTCCGACAAGTTCAAGGAGTTGACTACGGTGAGGCTTTCTCACTCGTAGCGATGCTAAGAGTCTGTTGGAAATATATTAGCAATTGCTGCATGATTTATGAAATCTTGCAGATAGGATGTCAAAACATTGTTTCCTCGACAATTTTCTTGAGGAAAGATTGTATGTGATACAACCATAAGGTTTTGACAATCCTGAAAGACGCTAACAAGTATGCAAAGCTCCAGCAATCCTTCTAAGGACTAGAGTAAGCATCTCGAAGTTGGAATGTGCACTTTGATGAGATGATCAAAGAATTTTGGGTTCATACAAAGTTTATGAGAGACCTGTATTTCCAAAGAAGTGAGTGGGAGCACTATAGAATTTCTGATGAGTATATGTTGTTGACATATTGTTGATCAAAAATGATGTAGAATTTCTGGAAGGCATATAGGGTTGTTTGAAAGGTGTTTTTCAATAGAAAAACCTGGATTAAGCTGGTTGAACATTGAGCATCAAGATCTATGAGGATAGATCAAAGACCGCTAAATGGTACTTTCAAATGAGCACATACCTTGACATGATCTTGAAGGTGTTCAAGATGGATCAGTCAAGGAAGGAGTTCTTGCCTGAGTTGTAAGGTATGAAGTTAAGACTTAAAGCTCGACCACGGCAGAAGAGAGAGAAAGGACGAAGGTCGTCCCCTATGCTTCAGACGTAGGCTCTATAGTATGCTATGCTGTGTACCGCACCAGAAGTGTGCCTTGCCATGAGTCAGTCAAGGGGTACAAGAATGATCCAGGAATGGATCATTGAACAGCGGTCAAAATTGTCCTTAGAGTAAATAAGGACATGTTTCTCGATTATGGAGGTGATAAAGAGTTCGGCGTAAAGGGTTACGTTGATGCAAGCTTTAACACCTATCCGAGTGACTCTGAGTAGCAAACCGGATACGTATAGTGGAGCAACCATTTGGAATAGCTCCAAGTGGAGTGTGGAAGCAGCATTTACAATATGACCTAGAGATTTGTGAAGTACATACGGATCTGAATGTTACAGACCCGTTGACTAAAACCTCTCTCACAAGCAAAACATTATCAAACCCCAGAACTCATTGAGTCTCAATCACATGATGATGTGAATTAGTTTAGTGACACTAGTAAACTCTTTGGATGTTGGTCACATGGCGATGTGACCTATGAGTGTTAATCACATGGCGATGTGAACTAGATTATTGACTCTAGTGCAAGTGGGAGACTGTTGGAAATATGCCCTAGAGGCAACAATAAATTAGTTATTATTATTATATTTCCTTGTTCATGATAATCGTTTATTATACATGCTATAATTGTATTGATAGGAAACTCAGATACATGTGTGGGTACATTGACAACACCATGTCCCTAGTAAGCCTCTAGTTGACTAGCTCGTTGATCAATAGATGGTTACGGTTTCCTAACCATGGGCATTGGATGTCGTTGATAACGGGATCACATCATTAGGAGAATGATGTGATGGACAAGACCCAATCCTAAGCCTAGCACAAAGATCGTGTAGTTCGTATGCTAAAGCTTTTCTAATGTCAAGTATCATTTCCTTAGACCATGAGATTGTGCAACTCTCGGATACCATAGGAATTCTTTGGGTGTACAAAATGTCACAACGTAACTGGGTGGCTATAAAGGTGCACTACGGGTATCTCCGAAAGTGTCTATTGGGTTGGCTCGAATCGAGACTGGGATTTGTCACTCCGTGTGATGGAGAGGTATCTCTTGGCCCACTCGGTAGGACATCATCATAATGTGCACAATGTGACCAAGGGGTTGATCACGGGATGATGTGTTACGGAACAAGTAAAGAGACTTGCCGGTAACGAGATTGAACAAGGTATCGGCATACCGACGATCGAATCTCGGGCAAGTACAATACCGCTAGATAAAGGGAATTGAATACGGGATTGATTGAATCCTTGACATCGTGGTTCATCCGATGAGATCATCGTGGAACATGTGGGAGCCAACATGGGTATCTAGATCCCGCTATTGGTTATTGACCGGAGAATGTCTCGGTCATGTCTGCATGGTTCCTGAACCCGTAGGGTCTACACACTTAAGGTCCGATGACGCTAGGGTTATAGGGAATAGATATACGTGGTTACCGAATGTTGTTCGGAGTCCCGGACGTCACGAGGAGCTCCGGAATGGTCCGGAGGTAAAGATTTATATATGGGAAGTCCTGTTTTGGTCACCGGAAAAGTTTCGGGTACTATCGGTAACGTACCGGGACCACCGAGAGGGTCCCGGGGGTCCACCAAGTGGGGCCACCGGCCCCATAGGGCAGCATGGGCCAAGTGTGGGAGGGGACCAGCCCCAGGTGGGCTGGTGCGCCCCCCACCAGGGCCCAAGGCGCCTAGGGTTTGGGGAGGGGGCGCCTCCACCTTGCTTGGGGGGCAAGTTTCCCCTCTCCCCCCCTTGGCCACCACCCTAGATGGGTTTTGGGGCTGCCGCACCCTTTGGGGTGGGAACCCTAGAAGGGGCGCAGCCCCCTCCCTCTCCCCTATATATAGTTGAGGTCTTTGGGGCTGCAAACAGATCATTTTTCACCTCTCCAGGCGCAGCCCTACCTCTCTCCCTCCTCGTCTCTTGCGGTGCTTTGCGAAGCCCTGCTGGAATACCACTCTCCTCCATCACCACCATGCCGTTGTGCTGCTGCTGGACGGAGTCTTCCCCAACCTCTCCCTCTCTCCTTGCTGGATCAAGGCGTGGGAGACGTCACCGGGCTGCACGTGTGTTGAACGCGGAGGTGTCGTCCGTTCGGCACTAGGATCTCCGGTGATTTGGATCACGACGAGTACGACTCCCTTAACCCCGTTCTCTTGAACGCTTCCGCTTAGCGATCTACAAGGGTATGTAGATGCATGCATCTCTCTCGTTGCTAGTCTCTCCATAGATAGATCTTGGTGACTCGTAGGAAAATTTCGAATGTCTGCTACGTTCCCCATCACAAAGATCTTGCCTTCGGATCTAAGGTAGAAGGTATACCCAATGGTTTCCTTAGGGTATCCTATGAAGACGCATTTTTCCGACTTGGGTTCGAGCTTTTCAAGTTGAAGTTTCTTGACATAAGCATCGCATCCCCAAACTTTTAGAAACGACAGCTTAGGTTTCTTCCCAAACCATAATTCATACGGTGTCGTCTCAACGGATTTAGACGGTGCCCTATTTAAAGTGAATGTAGTTGCCTCTAGGGCGTATCCCCAAAATGATAGCGGTAAATCGGTGAGTGTCATCATAGATCGCACCATATCCAAAAGAGTGTGATTACGATGTTCGGACACACCGTTACGCTGAGGTGTTCCAGGCGGCGTGAGTTGTGAAACAATTCCACATTTCCTTAAGTGCATACCAAATTCGTGACTTAAATATTCTCCTCCATGATCTGATCGTAAGAACTTTATTTTTCGGTCACGTTGATTCTCTACCTCATTCTGAAATTCCTTGAACTTTTCAAAGGTCTCAGAATTGTGTTTCATCAAGTAGACATACCCATATCTACTTAAGTCATCTGTGAGAGTGAGAACATAATGATAGCCTCCGCGAGCCTCAACGCTCATTGGACCGCACACATCAGTATGTATGATTTCCAATAAGTTGGTTGCTCGCTCCATTGTTCCGGAGAACGGAGTCTCGGTCATTTTGCCCATGAGGCATGGTTCGCATGTGTCAAATGATTCATAATCGAGAGACTCTAAAAGTCCATCAGCATGGAGCTTCTTCATGCGCTTGACACCAATGTGACCAAGGCGGCAGTGCCACAAGTATGTGGGACTATCGTTATCAACCTTACATATTTTGGTATTCACACTATGAATATGTGTAACATCACGTTCGAGATTCATCAAGAATAAACCATTGACCAGCGGGGCATGACCATAGAACATATCTTTCATATAAATAGAACAACCATTATTCTCGGATTTAAATGAGTAGCCATCTCGTATTAAACGAGATCCAGATATAATATTCGTGCTCAAAGTTGGCACTAAATAACAATTATTGAGGTTTAAAACTAATCCCGTAGGTAAATGTAGAGGTAGCGTGCCGACGGCGATCACATCGACCTTGGAACCATTCCCGACGCGCATCGTCACCTCGTCCTTCGCCAGTCTCCGCTTATTACGCAGCTCCTGCTCTGAGTTACAAATATGAGCAATCGCACCGGTATCAAATAACCAGGAGCTACTACGAGTACTGGTAAGGTACACATCAATTACATGTATATCACATATACCTTTAGTGTTGCCGGCCTTCTTGTCCGCTAAGTATTTGGGGCAGTTCCGCTTCTAGTGACCCTTCCATTTGCAATAAAAGCACTCAGTCTCAGGCTTGGGTCCATTCTTTGGCTTCTTCCCGGCAACTGGCTTACCGGGCGTGGCAACTTCCTTGCCGTCCTTCTTGAAGTTCTTCTTACCCTTGCCTTTCTTGAACTTAGTGGTTTTATTGACCATCAACACTTGATGTTTCTTTTTGATTTCCACCTCCGCTGACTTCAGCATTGAAAATACTTCGGGAATAGTTTTCACCATCCCCTGCATATTGTAGTTCATCACAAAGCTCTTGTAGCTAGGTGGGAGCGACTGAAGGATTCTGTCAATGACCGCCTCGTCCGGGAGGTTAATGTCCAGTTGGGACAAGCGGTTGTGCAACCCAGACATTTTGAGCATGTGCTCACTGACAGAACTATTTTCCTCCATCTTACAACTATAGAACTTGTCGGAGACTTCATATCTCTCGACCCGGGCATGAGCTTGGAAAACCATTTTCAGCTCCTCGAACATCTCATATGCTCCGTGTTGCTCAAAACGCTTTTGGAGCCCCGATTCTAAGTTATAAAGCATGTCGCACTGAACGAGGGAGTAATCATCAGCACGTGACTACCAAGCGTTCATAACGTCTTGGTTCTCTGGGATGGGTGCTTCACCTAGCGGTCCTTCTAGGACATATGCTTTCTTGGCAGCTATGAGGATGATCCTCAGGTTCCGTACACAGTCCATATAGTTGTTGCCATCATCTTTCAGCTTGGTTTTCTCTAGGAACGCGTTGAAGTTGAGGTTGACATGAGCGTTGGCCATTTGATCTACAAGACATTTTTGCAAAGGTTTTTAGACTAAGTTCATGATAATTAAGTTCATCTAATCAAATTATTTAATGAACTCCCACTCAGATTAGACATCCCTCTAGTCATCTAAGTGATACATGATCCGAGTCAACTAGGCCGTGTCCGATCATCACGTGAGACGGACTAGTCATCATCGGTGAACATCTCCATGTTGATCGTATCTTCCATACGACTCATGTTCGACCTTTTGGTCTCTTGTGTTCCGAGGCCATGTCTGTACATGCTAGGCTCGTCAAGTTAACCTAAGTGTTTATGCATGTGTAAATCTGTCTTACACCCGTTGTATGTGAATGTTAGAATCTATCACACCCGATCATCACGTGGTGCTTCAAAACAACGAACTTTCGCAACGGCGCACAGTTGGGGGAACACTTTCTTGAAATTATTATGAGGGATCATCTTATTTACTATCGTCGTTCTAAGCAAATAAGATGCAAAAACATGATAAACATCACATGCAATCAAATAGTGACATGATATGGCCAATATCATATAGCTCCTTTGATCTCCATCTTCGGGGCGCCATGATCATCTTCGTCACCGGCATGACACCATGATCTCCATCATCGTGTCTCCATGAAGTTGCTCGCCAACTATTACTTCCTCTACTATGGCTAACGGTTTAGCAATAAAGTAAAGTAATTACATGGCGTTTAATCATTGACACGCAGGTCATACAATAATTAAGACAACTCCTATGGCTCCTGCCGGTTGTCATACTCATCGACATGCAAGTCGTGATTCCTATTACAAGAACATGATCTCATACATCACATATATATCATTCATCACAACTTTTGGCCATATCATATCACAAGGCATATGCTGCAAAAACAAGTTAGACGTCCTCTAATTGTTGTTGCATGTTTTACGTGGCTGCAATAGGGTTCTAGCAAGAACGTTTCTTACCTACGTAAAAGCCACAACGTGATATGCCAATTTCTATTTACCCTTCATAAGGACCCTTTTCATCGAATCCGCTCTGACTAAAGTGGGAGAGACAGACACCCGCTAGCCACCTTATGCAACTAGTGCATGTCAGCCGGTGGAACCTGTCTCACGTAAGCGTACGTGTAAGGTCTGTCCGGGTCGCTTCATCCCACGATGCCGCCGAAGAAAAATAAGACTAGTAGTGGCAAGAAAATTGACAACATCTACGCCCACAACAGATTTGTGTTCTACTCGTGCAAAGAAAACTACGCATAGACCTAGCTCATGGTGCCACTGTTGGGGAACGTTGCAGAAAATAAAAAAATTCTACGCTTCACCAAGATCAATCTATGAAGTTCATCTAGCAACGAGAGAGAGGAGTGCATCTACATACCCTTGTAGATCGTGAGCGGAAGCGTTCAAGAGAACGGGGTTGAGGGAGTCGTACTCGTCGTGATCCAAATCACCGATGATCCTAGTGCTGAACGGACAGCACCTCCGCGTTCAACACACGTACGGTGGGAAGACGTCTCCTCCTTCTTGATCCAGCAAGGGGGAAGGAGAGGTTGATGGAGGTCCAGCAGCACGACGGCGTGGTGGTGGATGCAGCAGCGATCTCGGCAGGGCTTCGCCAAGCTCTACGAGAGGGAGAGGTGTTGCAGAGGGAGAGGGAGGCGCCAGGAGCATGGGTGCGCAGCCCTCCCTCCACCCCCTCTTTATATAGGGCCCCTATGGGGGGGCGCCGTCCCTAGGAGATCCAATCTCCAAGGGGGTGCGGCGGCCAAGGGGGTGGCTTGCCCCCCAAGCCAAGTGGAGGCGCCCCCACCCCTAGGGTTTCCAACCCTAGGCGCAGGGGGGCCCAAGGGGGGGCGCACCAGCCCACCAGGGGCTGGTTCCCTCCCCACTTCAGCCCATGGGGCCCTCCGGGATAGGTGGCCCCACCCGATGGACCCCCGGGACCCTTCCAGTGGTCCCGGTACAATACCGATGACCTCCGAAACTTTCCCGATGGCCGAAACTGAACTTCCTATATATAATTCTTCACCTCCGGACCATTCCATAAGTCCTCGTGACGTCCGGGATCTCATCCGGGACTCCAAACAACTTTCGGGTTACTACATACTAATATCTCTACAACCCTAGCGTCACCGAACCTTAAGTGTGTAGACCCTACGGGTTCGGGAGACACGCAGACATGACCGAGACGACTCTCCGGTCAATAACCAACAGCGGGATCTGGATACCCATGTTGGCTCCCACATGCTCCTCGATGATCTCATCGGATGAACCATGATGTCGAGGATTCAAGTAACCCCGTATACAATTCCCTTTGTCAATCGGTATGTTACTTGCCCGAGATTCGATCGTCGGTATCCCAATACCTCGTTCAATCTCATTACCGGAAAGTCACTTTACTCGTACCATAATGCATGATCCCGTGACCAAACACTTGGTCACTTTGAGCTCATTATGATGATGCATTACCGAGTGGGCCCAGAGATACCTCTCCGTCATACGGAGTGACAAATCCCAGTCTCGATCGTGTCAACCCAACAGACACTTTCGGGGATACCCGTAGTATACCTTTATAGTCACCCAGTTACATTGTGACGTTTGGTACACCCAAAGCACTCCTACGGTATCCGGGAGTTACACGATCTCATGGTCTAAGGAAAAGATACTTGACATTGGAAAAGCTCTAGCAAACGAACTACATGATCTTGTGCTATGCTTAGGATTGGGTCTTGTCCATCACATCATTCTCCTAATGATATGATCCCGTTATCAACGACATCCAATGTCCATAGTCAGGAAACCATGACTATCAGTTGATCAACGAGCTAGTCAACTAGAGGCTCACTAGGGACATGTTGTGGTCTATTTATTCACACATGTATTACGATTTCCGGATAACACAATTATAGCATGAATAATAGACAATTATCATGAACAAGGAAATATAATAATAATCATTTTATTATTGCCTCTAGGGCATATTTCCAACATTGATGCCTCAAACTTGGAGTAGAAACTCCATCTAGATGCATGCAAGGCATGAGGCTTTCTATGACTAATCTTTAATATTTCTCTTATGATGATGATCATATGTCTTGGATCTATATTTGTACCCTGGCATGTTATCTAACCCTTGTAGGTACTTGGATAAGCTCAAATCTATGAGATTGCAACTCACTCACATCTTGAGCATTCTCTACATCATCAAGTATCTACAATATGGTGGTAGAAGACAAGGAAGCATAAATCCTTTCAACATATCCTTTGACAATTTCTATATATCAAATCTCATTTGATATCAAATTACATGATTGTCATTTTGGATACACAAGTGCTCTTCCTTGCAAAATTAACCCATGTAGGTAGATGTACTCAAACTACAAGCGGTGCTCCCAACACTTAATGAACTACATCAACCTTGAGCATCCTACACAAGTTCAACTACATGATCAAGATCAACACCACCACCAAGGTATGTTATTCCATCTTAGAGAAGCTTTACCCCAAGTCATGGATCAAAGCAACTCAACAAGATGTGAATACATCTAAATGCTTGAACAACAAATGGCAACCCCATTTTGAGCTTAAACGATGAGTATGACCTATGATCAAGTGAATTCACTTGAATCCTAAGTCAATATACTCTAACATAGGTGACTTTGTCGCCGACCAATTCTAGATGAAGTTCTCTAGTGTTTCTTTGTGTTCTTGCATTTTGTCTCTTGCTTGTTCCGCTTTCAGAAGAAAAAAACTTCATCAAGATTGCATTTCCTTTTTCTGTTATTCTCTGCATTACCTGCATCTAATTCATTGCAAATCCTTTAGTTAATTCCTTCCAAATCTTTGTGAGATCTTATTTGCTCAGTGAGCTGAGATGACAAGATATTTCCTCTGTATTGAACTTCGCCTCACCGATTTCTGCCTATCGGCTAAACCGAAGTGCAATATAACACTATAGAGTGTTCATCGGCACAACCGACAAGGATGAACCCGGTCTGACCGATATGCATCATCTCTGACAGTGCCAACTCGGTGTCACTGATGAAAAAGAATCGGCGTTACCGATTTCACTACTGAGAAAACATTTTTCCATTGCAACTGCCATTTCTTTTCCAGCTCCACTCGATGATTCTTATCCTCTACTCGCATCTTAAACTGCATGCTGCTTTGTCATGTGACTCTAGGACCAAACATGTTTAACTCATTCTCCAGATGATCCCTTCTTGGAAATTGATTTCAAAGGGGGAGAGAGAGCACATCAAAGCTTATCACATAAGAGAGAAAGCATACTTTAAACTTCTCCAGATGCCTATTATCCATAAAGGAGAGAAGTCATATGTCTTTAAGAGGGGAAAGACATGTTAGTAGATGTTACTGTGCTCTGTCTTTGCTTTGATTTTCTCTTACCTCATCTTCTCTCATTATCCAATATCAGATTCAGGGGGAGAAAGAGTTCATATCTAAGGGAAGAATTTTTTTGGAATTCATTACATATCTTTAATCCTTGGGGACATGTCTATATCCAAATAGAGTACTAAAGTACTCACTAACTACATGTCATCCCAGTTTTGGTACTTTTGTGGTCTCCTGAACTTGCTTTGATTAGTAGGTGTTCTTGTGTTATCTAACCCTGTTTTCTCAAGTTCATCTTTTCCAAAGTCTGCACAAGACCACAAGGTAAGTATATGCATCACACTCATGTGCATGATGATCTCCTACTGATGTACATATTGTTTTCAAGAAGGACTCATGAACATGAAGGTACATCTTATGCATTTACTTCATTTGCTCTGATGCATATAGCGAAGATACATGTAGCTCCTTGCTTGGTCTGACATGCTTATGAATTCACATGCTTTCATAGTCTATCTTCACATGATTGCATACATGTAGGGGGAGCCAATGCATGTTACATGTCTTTCCAAAGCATTACTTGTTACTCTTCATATCTTTATCTAAAGCTTTGATGTATGTTGTCATCAATTGACAAAAAGGGAGACATTGAAAGCACAAGTGCTCCCTGGGTGATTTTGGTAATTAGTGTCAACATATCTCTTGTTGGAATAATGTTTTTATCTAGTGCATTTTCAGATGAGTTGAACATTGGAGTGGTAGGACAAGAGGATGTGGAACCCCTTCATAATGCTAAGGATAAAGATGGGCAAAAGCTCAAGACTCTTCATCTCGTTTTAGTGATCCAAGATCACATTGAGTCCATAGGAAAGCCAGTACTATTAAAAGGGGATGAGGTGTTGCTTAATGGTCTACTTGCTCAAAGTGCTTAGTGATATGCTCCAAAGACCTCAACCATTTTCTCAATTCCAAATATGTCCAAAACCTAAAATCAAACTTGGCCCCACCGATTTGATTCATTCGGCGCCACCAAGTTCATTGGCATAGCCACTGCCAGAAAACCCTAATCAGTTCGGTCTCACAGATAGGATCTCTGTCTCACCGAGATGGCCTTGCAAACTCTCTATTCTTGTTGCAATTATTTCGGTCTCACCGAGATGTGCAATCGGTCGCACTGACTTTTCCTGACCAACTCTCTGTTTGCTCATTGCTGAAATCGGTCTCACCGAGTTCATGCAATCGGTCACACCGAGATGAGGTTTTTCCTTAACCCTAGCCCATCGGTCCCACCGAGTTGACCTTGTCGGTCCCATCGAATGACCTAACGTTCACATTTTGAACTAGATCGGTACCATCATGTTTCTTTATTCGGTCTCACCGAGTTTTGTAAATTATGTGTAACGGTTAGATTTTGTGTGGAGGCTATATATACCCCTCCACCCCGTTCTGCATTTGAGGGAGAGCCATCCAAACGTGCCTACACTTCCACTACCTATTTTCTAAGAGAGAACCACCTACTAATGTGTTAATACCAAGACATTCCAATCCAACCACAAGAATCTTGATCTCTAGCCTTCCCCAAGTTGCTTTCCACTAAAATCATCTTTCCACCATATCCAAATCTGTGAGAGAGAGATGAGTGTTGGGGAGACTGTCCTTTGAAGCACAAGAGCAAGGAGTTCATCATCAACACACCATCTATTACCTTTTGGAGAGTGGTGTCTCCTACATTGTGTCACTCGGGAGCCTCCGTCAAGATTGTGGAGTTGAACCAAGGAGTTTGTAAGGGCAAGGAGATCGCCTATTTCGTGAAGATCTACCCAAGTGAGACAAGTCCTTCGTGGGCGATGGCCATGGTGGGATAGACAAGGTTGCTTATTCGTGGCCCCTTCGTGGGTGGAGCCCTCCGTGGACTCGCGCAACTGTTACCCTTCGTGGGTTGAATTCTCCACCAACGTGGATGTACGATAGCACCACCTATCGGAACCACATCAAAAATTTCTGTGTCTCCAATTGCGTTTGCACACTCCAATCCTATCCTTTTAATTTCTTTCAAATTGCATGCTTTACTTTCCGCTGCTCATATACTCTTGTCATGCTTGCTTGAAATGTATTGTGAATGCTTAAACTTGTGCTAAAACTCAACCTCAACTTGAAGAACTCAAAAACTTCCACTTTTGCTTGTTGAGTGTCTAATCACCTCCCCTCTAAACACCTCTTCTCGATCCTTTCACCAGCTGACGTCAGCGAGGCGGAGTTGTATTCTCCGGCGCCCCGTATGGCGTATCAGTCCGGGTGCCGCAACTGCATCGTTGTGAACGTCGGTGGCTTGTCTCGGACGGATCTGTCATTGATCTGACGTCAACCGACACCGTTCGGGTTCCAGGCTCTAACGAGGAAGAGTAAGGCATGGGAGACGGCGGCGCCTTGAGTCCTGTGAGCCGGCTCATGTCCCATGCCCTACCCTACCTTGGCGGCGACCGGACCAACACTCTAAGGAGCGCAGCCGGCTGTCGGACATGGCCAGGGCGGAGCCGGGCAAGCGGGGAGCGGAACCGGACGAGCTCCGCTTAGATTAGGTTTCATATTGCATGTAAGAATATGGATTTGATTTTTCTAATTTGAGGTAGCTGGATATGGAATGCGTTTTTTGAGAGGTGACCGGTCACTGTCCGCGGACGCGACCAGGCGAGTCCACGGGTGTTTGAGGGGTCGGATTTATCAACTCCGGCTGTAGATGCTCTTACAACTAAACTTTATTATATGAGTGGCCATAAGTGGTGGATAGATATGACATGGCAACAACATAGCGCCAGCAAATGGCTATATTATTAAGCATTTTTTTTCGAAAAGGAGGCTTACCCCCGGCCTCTGCATCTCTTGATGCACACAGACATTTATTAAAAAATTTGCCCGAAGGTTCCAACAAGAAGTCTCAAAAATAAACAGAGGTCTTAGTAACCAAAGAAATGCCACAAGCGGCCCAAAAAATAAAATCACAACCGGCGCCCAAAGACTAGGAGACTAAACGCCTATCCTATTAGTGGACCGCCATCCAAACCGGATGTAAGTATCCCGTGCAACCATCTCCCGTCGGCTGCACCCAATATCCATATGCTCCATGAGGTCCGCACGACTGAGTAATGACCACGTACGGATCCAAGTAGATGCTCTGAAGATGACCTGCAAAAAATTAGTGATGGTTTGTCTGTTAAAGGCAACATCATTGCGACAGGTCCACAAAGACCAAAGTAATGCACATGCTCCCACTCGGATATGCGCCGCAGACTTTGGCTCAACTCCAGCCAACCAGTTATCAAACAAGTGTGATATCGTGAGAGGTGGAGTTAAATTGAAGCTAACGTGAATAGTTCGCCAAAGTAGTTTAGCAAGCAGACAATTGATAAATAAATGCTCTATTGTTTCATCCTTATCACAAAGGCAACATCTTTTACTTCCTTCCCAGTTACGCTTAGCTAAATTATCTTTAGTGAGAATAACACCCTTATGCAGAAACCACATAAAAACTTTTATCTTCAAGGGCACCTTAACTTTCCAAATATGCACTGTCCGCGGGATAGTCCCAGTATTAATCAAGTCTGTGTACATGGATTTAACCGAGAAGACTCCTGACCTGGAAAGCTTCCATTGCAGAGTGTCTTGTACATCGGAAAGGTTAACCTCCATTAACCTACGTACAAGATGTAACCATCTATCCCAATGCTCACCAATAACAGATCGCCTAAATTGTATATTAAGAGGAACGGAGCCCAGCACTGTAGCAACGGAGACCTCTTTCCGTTGTGCTATGTTGTAAAGGGACGGATACTGCATGGCTAGTGGTGAGTCACCTAACCAAGTATCTTCCCAAAATCTAGTCTCACTTCCATTCCCGACAATAAACTTAGTCCTGCTGAAGAAGGCTACCTTTGTCTTCATAACCCCTTTCCAGAATGGTGAGTCAGACGGTTTGGCCGTAACCTGAGCTAGAGTTTTGGCATAGAGATATTTGTTACGCAGAAGCTGAGCCCAAACTCCATCAGTTTCTATCGATAAACGGTACAACCATTTGCTGAGTAAGCACCTATTTTTCACCTCCAAATTTTCAATTCCCAAGCCTCCCTGATCCTTAGGTCTGCAAATTACATCCCATTTTTCCAATCTATATTTATTTTTGTTCTCATCAATTTGCCAAAAGAATCTAGATCGATAAAAATCCAATCTTCTCCGTACCCCAACCGGGACTTCAAAGAAAGAGAGGAGGAACATGGGCATACTTGTGAGAACAGAATTAATAAGCACCAATCGTCCTCCATAAGACAGAAGTTTGCCCTTCCAGCAACTCAGTCTCTTTTCAAACCGATCCTCGATACATTTCGACTCTTTATTAGTGAGTTTGCGGTGATGAATCGGAATCCCTAAATACGTGAAGGGTAACGTGCCTAATTCACACCCGAACAACTGCTTGTAAGTTTCTTGTTCTTCTTTGGCGCGTCCAAAGCAAAACAACTCACTTTTATTAAAATTAATCTTCAACCCTGATAGCTGTTCAAAAAGGCAAAGCACAAACATCATATTTCTGGCCTTGACAAGGTCATGTTCCATGAAAATGATTGTATCATCGGCATATTGAAGAATGGACACCCCACCCTCAACCAGATGTGGGATAAAACCACCTACTTGGTCGTCCTGTTTTGCTCTATTAACAAGAACAGCCAACATATCAACAACCACATTAAAAAGGATTGGAGACATCGGATCTCCATGTCTCAATCCTTTTAGCGTCTGGAAGTACTGACCAATATCGTCATTTACTTTGATGCCAACACTGCCTCCTTGTACAAATGATTTGACCTGCTTCCTCCAAGCCTCATCGAATCCTTTCATACGTAAGGCCTGCTGTAAGAATGGCCATTTCACTTTATCGTATGCCTTTTCAAAATCCACTTTGAAGACCACCCCATCGAGTTTCTTTGAGTGAATTTCGTGCAAGGTCTCATGAAGAACGACCACCCCCTCAAGAATGTGTCGTCCTGGCATGAAGGCAGTCTGGGTTGGCTGTACCACAGAATGAGCAATCTGAGTCAAACGGTTTGTGCCAACCTTTGTGAAAATCTTGAAGCTCACATTGAGCAAACATATCGGTCTGAATTGCTCGATGCGAATCACTTCTGCCTTCTTCGGTAACAATGTGATAGTACCAAAGTTAAGCTTAAAAAGCTGAAGGTGGCCATTAAATAGATCCTGGAACATGGGCATCAAGTCGCCTTTAATAATACCCCAACATTTCTTATAAAACTCAGCTGGGAATCCATCCGGACCAGGTGCCTTGTTATTTTCCATTTGGGATATCGCATCAAACACCTCCTTCTCTGTAAAAGGTGCAGTGAGTACTTCGTTCTCTTCCTCCCTCAGCTGAGGAATGTCGTCTACCATGCCCTCATCGAGGGTGACATAGTTCTCAGCTGGGGTCGCAAAAAGATTTTTATAATAATTGGTAATATACAATTTTAGATTTTCAAGACCAACTATCATACCCTCATCTTGTTCAAGTTGAATGATTCTCTTTTTCCTATGTTTCCCATTGGCAATCATATGGAAAAATTGAGTATTGTTATCACCTTGAACAACCTGGCGCACTTTCGCCCTAAGTGCCCACTTCAATTCCTCTTCTCTAAGAAGCTTTGCCAGACTAACTTCAGCATCTCTTTTAGCCACTCGCTCATCCATCTCCAGCACAGTGCTCTCAGCTTTTATGTCAAGGTCATTGATAACCACTAACAATCGTTCTTTCTCTTTTCTATATGCACCACTATTGTTCCTAGCCCATCCTCGCAAGAATTGTCTAAGATGTCTAATCTTATACTGCCATCGATCAATAGGTGACTCGCCCCTGTGTTCCTTCACCCATTCCCTTGTGATTAACTCAAGGAAATCCTCTCTCTCGAACCACGCCATTTCAAAAGAGAAAAGATTCTTATTCCCATGGTGAGCCACCTCACCAGAGTCTACAAGAAGGGGTGTATGATCAGATATTCCCCTCCGTAACGCCTGCACCGTCACAAGAGGGAATTTTTGTTCCCACTCTATACTTGTGAGGACTCTATCAAGTTTTTCATAAATCGGATTTGGAAGAGTATTAGCCCAAGTAAATTGCCTCCCCGTGAGATCAATCTCTCGTAAGTCTAGGCTTTCAATGATTGCATTAAACATGAAAGACCATCGGCATCAAAATTGTCATTATTTTTCTCTTCTCGTCTTCTAATAATGTTAAAGTCTCCACCAACGAGAATAGGTAAACTATCATCCCCACAAATCCTAACTAAATCTGCGAGGAAGTCCGGTTTTAGCTCTGGCTGCGCCGCCCCATACACAGCTACTAAAGACCACCTGAACCCGTCAGCTTTCGACCGCACATGGAACTTAACTGCAAACTCACCCCAGAATACATCTAGTACCTCCAGGGACTCACAGTTGACACCGAGGAGTATCCCGCCAGATCTTCCCTGAGGTGGCAGACAATGCCAATCAAAGTCAAGACCACCTGAGATAGTTCCAAGAAATTGTGAAGTGAAATTATCCCTACCAGTCTCAAGTAACGCAATAACATCAAGTTTGTATTCCCGAGAAGCATCCGCCAAAAACCTACGCTTATCCAAGTCCCTAAGACCTCTGCTATTCCAAAAAATGCCTCACATGAATCGTCATGGAATTTCTTCTTAAACTTAAGCCTAGCACTTCCACGCACCGCAGAAAGGCCATATACCTTTTTTTCCGTTTACGCTTTGGTGCCTGAGGGAGGATCATACAGTCCGCAAGACTAGTATCCTCACCGAGATCTATAGGTGAAGATAGAGTGGCCGCATGCCCCTCCTCTTCCAATGTTTCCTCATGCAGAAGGTTCGCAGGAACCAGGTCCTCGCATAAACCCTCCAACTCACACATACCCAACTCATTAATCTCTCTTTCTTGCATTGGTTTTACAGCCGCTAAATTTTTAAGCATATCCATTGCTCTATCTGTCTCTAAATCAAGAAGTTCATTGATAGAAGTAACTATTTCACGATTGTTATTACCTAACGAAATACCCAGATTATCCGCCTTATGCATAATATCATTTTCAGAAAAGTGTAAAACTGAATAACTGGTATTTAAAGATAAACCTGTAGAAGACTCCGTGTCGCGGATCTTGGCCAACCGCATGGCACGTCTGAGCTGAAACTCATCTGCATCTGGTTGCCCCTGAATACGCCGGCTGGACCGCCTCCCATCCGACGCCGGATCAGGGATACCCCCAAAGGCCACCACCTCTGGGATAGGAATGTCCATCCCCTGACCGGAACGTGCCACTGGATCAGCCACCTCCGGTCTCGGTTCCTGAGCCGCTTGTACAGAAAGTGCCTCCACAGTCGTCACCTCCTGCGACAACTGTGGATAAGCCTCAAGTTGGTCTTTAAGACTTAGCAGGGCCCTACACACAGTACACCTCACCTTAGTAGAAGGTAGATTTCTCTCACCCTATGTGCAATCAAGCTCAGAGACTTGAGCCGTAGAATTCCTTGCCCACTGACTGAAGAAGCTCCCTACAGTGTCCAAATCGAGGGATCAATCCAACAATCTTCTCCTTTACTCAAAGGAAGAAGGCCCAAACCCCGCCACCACAACATGTGCCTCCTGCTGTCGTTGCGGTGAAGGAGTATCCCACCGATGCAAGACGTCTGCGAACTCCACCGACAAGGGAGGGACTGAGGCCGCCTGCCTGGAGTCACTCCCCCTATGTGACCTCAGCGCCGCCAAATCGTCACCACCCTCAGATAAAGAGCACCGGACCGGAGATAGCGGGGGTAATTCCTGCTCAACAGGGTCATCTCTGTCCACCCGATCCCCCCACAGGCACCCAGGTGCCGAGACCGCATCAAAGGACCTGAACCAAAGTCCTGTCGTATGCACCAACATGGGTGCGTGAGTCGTGCTCATCGGAGTCGTAGGGGTAAGGTACTCATCCTCTAGATCAACTCTGAGAATCCCAGATGGTGTCACAATCGTATCAAGCGCGTCACGGCAAAGCCCCGCCATGGGCGCCGCGGAGGAGGTCTTGCCCACTGGTGCCTCAGACACCTGACCCTGCCCTCCGGAAGCCGCAGACTGGTTAACATGCTGATCATGGTCCATGAGATCATCTATCCTGCCTTCCCCGCCATCAGTCCCACCATCAGTACCCATGGCATTGTCAGCATCCTGTACCATCGGAACCCCCTCAATCTCAATTCTCAAATCATAGCTCATACCCTCATAAACCCAAACTAAGAAGCACGGAACCGCGTCCACATCCAAAACTCCCACTCGCATACGTGCAATGCCATGCATGCGCGTGAAAGGCGTGTCGACCTCCAAAGTCTTTCCAATAAGAGATCCCAGGCTCCAAGTCTCCAAGCAATCATTCAGCGGTTCCGGAGGAAGCCCATAGAATCTGACCCAAATCTGAGCAAGCGGCACTCCCACCGGCTCATTGCGCTTCCACTCATCAAACTCAAGAATACAAGCACTTCCAGGAACCTTACACATGCCAAACTCATTAATCTTGTCTAGATCGAACTTTGTAGGATAATCAACCTTAAACGTAGTCTCATCAATCCGAATAAGCGCCCACTGAAACGTACTAGAAACCAATCTCTTTAGTTGCAAAATCACTTGGTCCTCGGAAAGATTGCCCATAGTCACTCTAATGATTCCAGTTCTAGCATTCTCAAGCCGTGGTCTACAGGATCTCATCGTAGGTGTGTCAAAGAACATTAGTTTTTCATCACACACCCCATAAAAATTCACCACCGGCTTAGGAGCTGACAAAAGTGGGCAACCTGCCTCATGTTTCGGTCTCAAGCAGATATCACAGAGCTCGGTCGTACAGCCTGCCGCATAGTGCCCTGGTTCACCACAACGGAAACAATACGTTTTCTCCCTCTTGCGCTGACCTTTGCTCATCTTATCATTATCACCTTTGTCAGAAGCATCCTCCACCGTCGTCGGCACGGCCGGAACAACCACGTTCGCTAGATCCCGAACCACCGCAATAGCCTCCGCAGTAAGCGGCTTCGCTACCGGTGCTATAGCCATCGACGTCGTGGCAGCCGCAGTGTCCTCCACCGACTTAGTACACTCAGTAAGCTGCGACGTGTCACGGCGAGGTTCTGGGTCTCGACGCGGAGCACGGGGTCCATTCTGGCCAAATCTACCCGTACCATCACGCCCGCCTCTGAAGAAACCTCCACGGCGAGGAACATATTGTTGAGTACCCGCCGGCCCTTGGACGAAACCTCCAGTTGGGGCGTGGAAGGCACGTCCGCCGGCGTCGCCACGCCCGGCGTCGGCCGATGCTCCTCGACCCTCCCCATCGAACTGGCGCACCGGCGCCCTAAAGCCACCTCTGCCCGCCACTCCACGACCATCGCCGGTCCCGGAGTTGCCGTAGCCGCCGCAACCAAAGTGTGTTCCACCGCCACCTCCGGTGGCCCGACCGTAACCAGCCACGCCATCTCTCGCCGCAAAACCTCCACGAGCGGTAGCTCCGCCGCGGTCGCTGCTGCTGTTCGACCCAAGAGCCCCGCCGCGCCCTCCATTGACACCTGAAGCAGACCGGCCCAGTCCCGATCCCGAAGAACCAGCAGCCGCAGCCTGATCCGATCCCCTCCCCGCCATGAGCACTGCGGCAAAGGAGGTTCTGTCGATGGGTGGCGCGTCCGCTCGCACCCTCAATGCCCGTCTGATCCCGTAGGAACGAAAGCCAGGCTTTGCCCTCGTCGGCCGAACCCTAAACTTGCCCATGCTAGGTTGGGTCTCGCTCAGCAACTCGCATGGCCCATCCACCACCACCTGAGCCGCATGCTCAGAAGAAAAAGGCTGGGCCGCATGCCCTGAGCCCACCTGTATCTCCCCCGAAATCGGCCCACTACAGCCCAGGAGCAAATTCAAACGTTCCTGCCTCGCCTCCCGAATCGAGATCTGGCTCGCCTCCGTCACCGGTGCCACCGCCGGCCGCCGCCCCTTCTTCCGCCACCGATGAACCTGCAGCCAAGCCCCTGGGGTTAGAAAATCACCAAACGTCAACTCTGGCAATCTTACCTTGGGCATCGGACCCTTCCACGGCCGTGACGAAAGCCGGCGAAGCACTATCCGCCGGATCACCTCCTTGTGATCAGCTGCTGCCAGGCCATCCCTCGCCGGATCGGAAGCCGGCACCAAGGACTCAACCACCTGTTGCAAATCATCTTCGTCGTATCCCTGATTCAACAGATCGCAAATCAACGACGAAGGCGTTCCATCCAACTCCAGTGAACTCGGCGGAACCGCCGCGGACGGCGTCGACGGCGAAGCATCCTCCTCCTCACTGCCTTCCCCCTCGTCTCCCTCGTCAGCCAATGCCCAGAACCGGCCTCCCACCCGCCGATCAAGGGGCCGGCAGGCCGCCGGCGGCATCCCAGGGATCGCCAAGGGAGTCGCCTCCGCCCCTATAATACTTTATTTATTACGAAAAATAATCCACTTCCTACCCAGGGATCGCCAAGGGAGTCGCCGGCCTATTATTAAGCATGCTCTTATTCTTAAGTTAGAGAGCCAGGAGGAGCTGACGGGGGGCTGGGGGGAGGGGTTGCGAGGTGCTTTTTTGAGCCCTTCAGTAAAATAAAAATCCACCCCTTAAAAAAGAGTAAAATAAAAATCCATAAAATAGCTTAGTTTCTGTGTTACCGTCCGTATTTCCAATAGCGAATGACAGGGGCTACAGGAATAATGCTAGCGCTCATCTGTCCAACACAGAGGACCACCAAGGACCTGAAGGAAACGATTACCGCGATCTGTCTCTGTCTCCCGTCACTTAAGCCCTTCTCGATTTCTCCGCACCTCACAGGTCGTTTTCTTTTTTTCTTACGAGAAAACTTTCAATTTGTTCATCTTCAATCATGTTAGTATAATGAACACCAGAGATAATAAAAATTATATCTAGATTCATAGACCACCTAGCGATGACTATAAGCACTGAAACGACTCAAAGGCACGTCACCGTCATCGCCCCTCGCTCACTGGATCCTGACAAAACTTATTGTAGTAGACAGTCAGAAAGTCGTCGTGCTAAGACCCCATAGGAGCAGTATCAAAACAGCAACCGCCACCGATGTGGAGATGCATAGATCGGAAGGATCAAATCTAAGACACACGAACATCGACGAACGAAGACCGGATCCGAGTAGATCCACCAAAGACAACAACCGACCGAATCCTGCGAGATCCGGCAGAGACACACCCCGACATCTTCTCCCCTCCGAAGTCCTCCTGCCCGAAACACTTCCACGGATCTCACGGGATTTATTTTGTGTTTGATCTTTGGAGAATCTGCTTGGATTCAGTCTACATGTGTCTGCATGTTATGATCCCGCCGTCAACTTTGCTCTAAGCTTCTGTTTGGTTGCTACCCGGGCCCAGATTACCTAGCCGGAGCCATTGCCCTGTAGCCTGCATCGGTCATTTCCTCTTGCGAAGCTGCCTGACACAAGCGTATGAAATTAGACGCCCGAGCTTCCCTTTGTCTCCTGTCATTGATGCGTGAGTGTGATAATCGTACGCTGGTGATAATACGGCTTTAAATGCACCCCAGGCAAAATTATGAGCCAAACACTGTCTGTGGGGACTTTTTCACTATTCTGACCCTTTCAACGAACTTTGTCACAAAATAAACTCGACGTAAAAGTATTTCACGATCTGACCCTTTTAACAACGCCACAGCCCGCGGCGTTTCTGCCCAATATAAAAACGCCAAGGTAGCTAGCGTTTCTGATCAAAGAAGAAACGCCGTGGTAGCTAGCGTTGCGGACCAGGTAAGAAACGCCAAAGGCGCTGGCGTTGCTGCCCATCATTGAAACCCCAATGACCATGGCGTTGCTGCCCTTTTTCATGTGCATGTGGAATGTGGATGAACAACCTAACTAATAAGGCTAATTAATTATGACCAAAGAGGGCAGCAACGCCATGGCTCCTTGGCATTTCAATGATGGGCTGCAACGCCAGCGCCTTTGGCGTTTCTTACCTGGTCCGCAACGCTAGCTACCTCGGCGTTTCTTCTTTGATCAGAAACTCTAGCTACCTCGGCGTTTCTATTTTGGGCAGAAACGCCGCGGGCTATGGCGTTGCTAAAAAGGTCCGATCGTGAAATACTTTCACGTCGAGTTCATTTTGTGACAAAGTTCGTTGAAAGGGTCAGAATAGTGATTTCGGCCGTCTGTGGGTAAGTGGGTTGTACCGTTTTGCGTCGTTTTAGGTTTTCATCCAAACACAGCTTTGAATAGGAGATGTTGGTGATCAGTCAATTTGTGGTCCAACTTCAGGGCACGACTAGCCACAGTGGGAGTAACTTTAGCAGTAACATCGAGTCCAACTAAGCAATTTTGCTTACGTAGCAATGAGTTAATGAAGAGAGAGATAGTTTGAGTAACATAGCTAGTTACCATAACACCACATGTCCCAATGCACTATGAATCTATAACCTAATAAATCAAATTTTGCATGACACCACACTTATGTTACTCTCACTATAAAGATACCAACATAGTCTAGGAATATATGTATGTTACTAATGTATGTTACTGCGCACTGTGGCTAGTTGAAGAGAAAAGCTCCTCGAGGTTGTAACTGAACATCCCTAGACAGACCATCTTGAATGCAAGAACTTTTGTGTAGAGTGTGGACGTTTACAATCTAGTACTCCCTCCGTCCAGGTGCATAGGACATCTAAGGTGCTGCATCGCAACCTAGGTGTGTGGAGATTGGATGGAGAAGACTAAACCAAAAATCAACGACAATAATGATTCCTATTTGGTCGACTTGGAAAATTGGGAGGAGCCAACCATAACGTCGGTTTCCCATGCCATTAATTCCTAAATAGCAACATGCAATTTTTATTTAATGCGCCAACCAATGAAAATGTTAGCATGCAAAATGAAAATTAATGATCATGAAGATGAGGAACTTATTCCACGCATGATGACCTATATATTTGGAATACTATATTTCGTTAGACGCTCTATGCATCTGGACGGAAGGAGTACTCCAATACATGAGTCGTTCAGAGTCCCTTGAAGTCCGAAATGGAGCCAACGGTAATCGCACGGCGCGCGCCCATCATACCCACCCACGCCACAACGGCTGCGTGTGCGCCTTGGCCCTGGCAGTGGGATGAAGCTTAACATTTATGATGGATCGCTCGTGCGTCGCTTTCATGGCTGCCTGGCGACGTGGGAAGGGATGCACAGCACAGCGGAGGGCATCATCGTAGTACTCCTACCATTTATTGGATCGTCATTGAAGGATCTTGAAGGATACCTCGTACGATTGGACCGGGCGCCACTGTTGGTTCGCTGCTGGGCTGGTGGTGGTACCAATGAGGCTGCTGCTGGGCTGGTTTCGCCTTCAATTCATGGATTGGTACGGCGTACAGGAGAGGGTCGCGCATACGTTGTCGTCTCTCTCAGCGCTGGCCTGTGGCTGTGTGTATGCATGCACACACGTACTTCTATTTTTTTGGCGCTAACACCCGTACAGTTCGCGATACCATCCACACTGACTCTTGCTCCCTCTCTTACATGCATCGTGGCCAAGGCATGAAGGCACGAGCAAACACACCTTCACTGATCAGGGTTCTCCCACCTGGCGTAACAAAGGCAGGGAATGCTAGTTGGTCCCTACCACGCTTTTAACACAACCTCTTTGTTTCCTAGAGCGATTTTGTCGTACGAAATTTGGTGACAAGCCACAAGAGACATGTTGATTTTTTTAGTCTAAACATAATTTGCATTATTAAGTATAATCAAGTTCCTGTGGATACAATGTAAGTCTCGCGGGTTTATGAGCCACACATGGCGCCCGACATCCAGACCCAAAGCATGTTTAGCAAGGCTTGTTCGGGGTATTGGGCACTGGCCTGCAATTCAGTGTCGCTGTTCCAGGTTCCCATCCCTACCGCCTGGTAGGCCCAAAGGTCCTGTTCCGCGACCTACGTGATGGATTGTGGCAAACGCATAACCCATGCAATTTGGGCCTTATTACTTACAATTTTTGTAAAAATGATCATAGTTTAGGAAAAAATCAGGCTTTTCGGAAAATAATAATAAATTTTAAAAATGTTTCAATTTTCAATAAATGTACATGGAATTTTATAACTATTCCCATATTTCAAAAAAAATCCAAATTTAAAATATGTATGTTAATTAAAACATATTATTAAATTTAAAAAATCTTCATGAATTTAATAAAATGTTCCTTGATTTTAAAAAACGTTCATAAATTTGGGAAATGTTTCATTTTTGTAAAACAAGTCAAGACTATCAGAAAACTATCTCTGAATTACTATTTTCATAAATTTAAATATCAAACAAAAATGATCGTGAATTCGAATTTTTTTTATGGATTTCAAAACATGTTAATGGTTTTGAAAAATATTCTAGAATTTCACTTTTTCTCCAATTTCATAAAATGTTAAAGGATTTCAAAAATGTTCCTCGATTTCCAAATGTTCTTGAATTTGAAAATTTTCTTGGATGTCAAAAAAATTCAATGATTATGAAATTTTCATGAATTGGGAATGTTCATGAATTTTAAAAAATGTTAGCAAATTTTAAAAAACTAAAAATTCTTAAACTTAAATTAATTATATAAAAAAGGAAATAAAAAAAGAAACACCTGAAAAAAAGAGAAAAAATAAAAAAATAAAGCTGCCGTGGGATTGCCAAGGATGGATGTGAGAGACCCACGTCGAGATCCACTGAATGATTTGGACATTGGTAGTCCGAGATATAAAGAAAACAGAGGCTAATCTGGCATTAACCGAGGTTAGGAGTGGTTTTGTATACTTGCTTTTTTTAGAGAATTTTGGGCTAGTTTTCTAAAGGACAGTGATGGTAAGTCAGGTGCCCAACCCTACTATCTAACGGGAGATACTATGTCTCTATTCTAGCGAGACAGAGCGATCCCTACTTGACGCGCGCGAGCGTCCAGCTGCGTCGCTTTCGCTGAAGCTCCTACGAAACGGGCCGGCCCATAACGAGCGCTTAAAGCAGCTCCTGGCAACCGATTTTGGGAACATTCTAGACGGTTCCCTCAACTGGGTTATTTCGTTTTTTTTCTTTTTGTCCGTTTTCCCTTTTTGCCTGTTTTCTTTTTTCCTTTTTTTGTTTCCTTTTTTTTCTGTTTCTGTTCCGTTTCGCTTTCATTTATTTTTATCCTTTTTCATTTCTTTATTCTTTGTTTTCAGTTTGAAATTCCTAATATTGTTCATGATATCAAAAAATGTTCATGGTTCCAAAAAAATCACTTTTTTCAAAAAATTGTTTACAACTCAAAGCTTTCTTCAGCGTATATCACAGAAATGTTCAATGTATATTTAAATATTTGTTCAGTGTATATCACAAAAATGTTTAGCTAAAACTTGTCCAGCGTATTTTAAAAAAAATGTTCAATGTTTTGCTCTTTTTTCCTGTTTCCTTTTTTGTTTCTGTTTTCTTCTGTTTCTGTTTGTATTTCTTTTCATTTTCATTTTCCATTTCCATCATTTTATCATTTTTCGTTTCTATTTTTATTCTTTGTTTTCAATAAAAAGTTTTGAAATCCCAAATTTTGTTGGTGATTTCAAAACGTGTTCACAGTTTTCTAGTTTTGTTAACTTTTTCAAATTTTCTCAAAAAATTAAAATTGTTCAGTCTATATCACAAAATGTTAATGGGTATTTAAATCTTTTTTCAGCGCATATCACAAAATTGTTCAATGTGTAATGAAAAATTGTTCAGATTATATTACAAAAATGTTCAATGTACAAAATCTGTTCATGGTATATCACAAAAATGTTCATTATGTTTTAAGATTTGTTCAGTGTATATCACAAAAAATGTTCACTATGTACTTCAGCTGTTCATCGTACATCAAAAAATGTTCAATGTTTATTTGAAAATCATTCATTGTGTATCAAAAAATTAGTAAATTTGTGTTCATGTTTTCAAAGATTTTGTACGTTTTTAAAAAAACATGTTTTAACAGTTTGTTCGAGTTTCGAAATTTGTTCAAGAAAACATTATTCATTTTTTTATGAAGATTAAAAAACCGATCTGCCGCTGTACATGGTACTTGAAGTTTACGGTGTACTTAAAAATAATACCAGTCGCTAGCTGGAGTGGGATTCGACGTGCCTATCCAGTGCAAGGTCGCTCGTTCGAAACCAGCTAGCTCTATGATTTTTCCTTTGGCACTTTTTTTTACGTAAGCCTACCAATGGGCCGGCCCATTTGCGCGAGCCCTGTGCGGAAGCTCTTCTGTTTGACGCTAACGAGCGTCATACAGGAGCTGCCGCGAGACAGAGTGTTGGCTTGCTCAGGCGCCTCACTAAATGGGCCCGTCTAGGGCCCAGGAGGACACTACCACATTTTTGTTTTTCTATTTTTTCACTTTTTTTTGCTTTCTTTTTCATTTATGTTTATACTTCCAAATTTTCTAACGTATACTAAAAAAATACTTACATAAAGACATTTGAAAAGCAATTAATCAAGCATTTGAAATGTTAAATATGTATAAAAAATGTTTGTCATGTACATGAAAAATATATACAAAACAAATACCTTATATACGAAAAAATATTGACCATGTATTTAAAAATGTGAAATATGTATAAAAATATATGCAAAGCCCGGTCGGAGTCGGCGGCGGCGGGATCTCTTCTCCCACGGCTCGCTGGATCTGGCGCGGGCGGATCGCGGCGGCGGTTGACGGCACGCTAGCTGGAGTGGCATTCGACGTGCCTATCCAGTGCAAGGTCGCTCGTTCGAAACCAGCTAGCGCTATGATTTTTCCTTCAGCACTTTTTTTTTCTTACGTTGGCCTAGCAATGGGCCGGCCCGTTTGCGCGAGCCCTGTGCGGAAGCTCTTCTGTTTGAGGCTAACGAGCGTCATACAGGAGCTCTCGCGAGACAGAGTGTTGGCTTGCTCAGGCACCTCACGAAATGGGAGGCCACTACCACATTTTTGTTTTTCTATTTTTTTCACATTTTTTATTTTTTTGCTTTCTTTTTCATTTATGTTTATACTTCCAAATTTTCTAACATATACTAAAAATTACTTACATAAAGACATTTAAAAAGCAATTAATCAAGCAATTGAAATGTTAAATGTGTATAAAAAATGTTTGTCATGTACATGAAAAATATATACAAAACAAATACCATATATACGAAAAAAATATTGACCATGTATTTAAAAATATTAAATATGTATAAAAATATATGCAAAGCCCGGTCGGAGTCGGCGGCGGCGGGATCTCTTCTCCCACGGCTCGCTGGATCTGGCGCGGGCGGATCGCGACGGTGGTTGGCGGCGTGCTAGCTGGAGTGGCATTCGACGTGCCTATCCAGTGCAAGGTCTCTTGTTCGAAACGAGCTAGCGCTATGATTTTTCCTTCGACACTTTTTTTCTTACTTTGGCCTAGCAATGGGCCGGCCTGTTTGCGCAAGCCCTGTGCGGAAGCTCTCCTGTTTGACGCTAATGAGCGTCATACAGGAGCTCCCGCGAGACAGAGTGTTGGCTTGCTCAGGCGCCTCACTAAATGGGCCCGTCTAGGGCCCAGGAGGCCACTATCACATTTTTGTTTTTCTATTTTTTTCACATTTTTTTGCTTTCTTTTTCATTTATGTTTATACTTCGAAATTTTCTAACATATACTAAAAAAATACTTACATAAAGATATCTGAAAAGCAATTAATCAAGCACTTGAAATGTTAAATGTGTATAAAAAATGTTTGTCATGTACATGAAAAATATATACAAAACAAATACAGACCATGTATTTAAAAATGTTAAATATGTATAAAAATATATGCAAAGCCCGGTCGGAGTCGATGGCGGCGGGATTTCTTCTCCCACGGCTCGCTGGATCTGGCGCGGGCGCATCGCGACGGTAGTTGGCGGCGCGCTAGCTGGATTGGCATTCGACGTGCCTATCCAGTGCAAGGTCGCTCGTTCGAAACCAGCTAGCGCTATGATTTTCCCTTCGGCACTTTTTTTCTTACGTTGGCCTAGCAATGGGCCGGCCCGTTTGCGTGAGCCCTGTGCGGAAGCTCTCCTGTTTGACGCTAACGAGCGTCATACAGGAGCTCCCGCGAGACAGAGTGTTGGCTTGCTAAGGCGCCTCACTAAATGGGCCCGTCTAGGGCCTAGGAGGCCACTACCACATTTTTGTTTTTCTATTTTTTCACATTTTTTTGCTTTCTTTTTCATTTATGTTTATACTTCCAAATTTTCTAACATATACTAAAAAAATACTTACATAAAGACATCTGAAAAGCAATTAATCAAGCATTTCAAATGTTAAATGTGTATAAAAAATGTTTGTCATGTACATGAAAAATATATACAAAACAAATACCATATATACGAAAAAAAATATTGACCATGTATTCAAAAATGTTAAATATGTATAAAAATATATGCAATGCCCGGTCAGAGTCGGCGGCGGCGGGATCTCTTCTCCCACGGCTCGCTGGATCTGGCGCGGGCGTATCGCGGCGGTGGTTGGCGATGCGCTAGAGGCGGGGCGCGCCTCCGCGGGCTTGGGGCGATGACAGTTTCCCCTGGTGTGTGTGGGAGTCCGCTCGGGGCGCGCGGCGGCGGCCCTCGGTAAACGGTGGCAGGCGCTGGGCTCTTGGTGGCGCTCCGGCGTGTGCATGCGGAAGTGGTCCTGTGCGCGGTCGGCGGCTCCGTCTCTGACCCGGACGGCGCGGGGGATGGCAGCGGCCCGGCGTGGCCGGATATCTGGATGCGGTGGTGCCGGCGGCTCGCTGATCTGCCGGTGCTCCAGGGTTTTTCCTGGTGGGGCTGGTGGTGACAGCGGCCCGTGCACGAGAGTTGGATCCCTTCGAACTGATCCGGGTAAAAACTTGCCTTCGGTGTCTGCTAAGGCCGACGGTGGCAGCGCTATGTGCGTCGTTCCCTTCTTGAAGGCATCGCCGTGGAGAAGTTCAAGGCCACTCTCTGCTACCTCTGGGGGAAACCCTAGATCGGATGATCGAATGACGGCGGCGCTCTGGTGTCATTCCTTCCTTGGGGGCGTCATTCTTGGAGGAACACACATGATCGAGGGACCAGAGGACGGATTCTTTGGTGGAGCGGTGCTTCATCCTACACAGTGATGGCGATGGATCTTGACGGCGTGGCGCGGTGCAGATTCAGAGTTTGCTGTGGGAGGATGGACTCGCGCAAGAGGACGACATTGTCGGGCGTCGTGGTGGCGTCGATGGCAGAGAGACCTAACACGGTACATGCAACAGTCTAGCTCTGAAGATGGATTGGTGGCAGGTGGCTGCGGCGGCCTCATACCCGCCAGGCGTCCTGGTTGAGGAGTGCGCTGGACTGGTAGGTGCCCATACCCGGCATGCGTCCTGGTTGGGACCTCATGTCTTAGATGTTTAGGTTTGGCTGCGATGTCTGTTTGGTATTAGGCCCAGACTATCTGCGCCCCTTCATCAATTGGATAGGTGTAGCGACAATTGTTGCTTAGACGGTGGCTTTAGTCTTGCTGTTGTATGGCTTTGTAAGGTCTTGTGAGAATAATGAATAAAGTGGTCGTATGCATTGCCCAGATGCAGAGGCCGGGGGTCATCTTCCTTTTCTAAAAAAATATGGTTTTTGGAGCCTTCTAGGTTTTTTTCAAAAAGGGGGGGCTCCCCGGCCTCTGCATCAGAGTGATGCATACGACCATCTTATTAACCAAATAAACAGGTTCCAACAAGGTTCCAAAGTCTCCAACTGACAAAACAAAAAGGAAAACTCACACAGAGCTAAAAGGGCTAGAAACACCAACTAGCCAAGAAAAGAAGCCACAACCAGCTAGCTAAAGATAGATAGGTAAACTAATTGCCTATCATATTACATGACCGCCATTCAAACCGGTTGAAGATATCCCGAGCTACCATCTCCCAGCGGATAGATCCAGTAACCAAATGCTCCCTGGCCTCCGTCTGAGTGAGTAGCGACCACGAACGAATCAGTGTCCACTACAATAAATGTGTTAATCCATGACAGATTTCTGATGACGTTCCCTGGAACCGTCATGATCGATGACGAAATCTTCTTGTTCGTCATGAAATCCGTCACAGATTAAT
The DNA here is from genome assembly GCF_018294505.1 of Triticum aestivum. Classification (NCBI taxonomy): domain Eukaryota; kingdom Viridiplantae; phylum Streptophyta; class Magnoliopsida; order Poales; family Poaceae; genus Triticum; species Triticum aestivum. The sequence goes on from NC_057803.1 coordinate 668,083,655, forward strand.
GTGACGAGAACAAACCGAGCGACAACGGTGCCCTTATGATGAACTGTCACGGATACCGTCATGAGTCGACCATTAGTACACCAAACATACCATCATGGATGGCTCATGCTAATATGTCACACGTGTTCGACCCACATATGTAAGCCTTAGTTTTTCAAGTTGTTGAATCATCACGGGCGGCCTTCTGGTGTGTTTTTTAGGAAAACGGAGTGCTGGTGTTGCTGCATGTCCCGACGTTGCTTTTTTAGGGGGAAAAAGGACTGCTGCTGTAGTGTTGTCTTGAGGTTGGGCTGCTCTAAGTCCTTTTTTAGAGAAAAATGAGACCGGCCTTCTGTGGCTTTATTTACGAAAACGGAATGTTGCTGATGCGTGTCCCGACGTTGCTCTTTTTGGCAAATCCTATTTGATGTTGCAGGCGCCTGTTAATATGTATTTTGTAAACGGGCGCGGCGCCCCGCACTGGGCCGTCCCATTACTATGTACTTTATTCCACAAAAAAATAAGCATGCCATCGCGACTCGAACCAGAGACCTCCTGCACAGAGGTTCGATAGTATAACCATCCTGCCACACAACAGGATCTAATAAGCTTCAACCTTTTCTTTCAATTATTATTTCCTTTTCCTTTTCCTTTTTCTTTTTTCATTTTTCCATTTTTTGTTAACTGTTTTTTCCTTTCTTCTTCTGCCTGGTTTCTTCCCTCATCAATTTTAGTTTTTTTCTTTTCTGAAATACTTGAACATTTTCAAAATCGATGATGTATTTTTTCAAGTTTGATGAACTTTTCTTTTCAAAATCTATGAACTTTTTTTCCTGAATTATTTTTAAAAATTGATGATGTTGTTTCAAGTTCGGTGACCTTTTTTCAAATTTGATGAATTTTTTTAAAAATCTATGAATTGCTTTCAAATTCAACAAACATTTTTCAAACTGGATGAACTTTTCTTAAATTGGATGACCTTTTTTTTCAAAAAAATGATGAACTTTTTTAAGTTTTCTGATTTTTTTAAAAAAAATGATGAACTTTTTCTGAATTGGTGAACTTTTTTTCAAATTTTTGATGAAAGTTTTTCAATTTTTTGTGCACTTCTTTTTTAAAAAAATTATGAACTTTTTTCAAAATCATTGAAAATTTCTTGAATAGGGCAACGTTATTTTGCATGTTCATGAACCTTTTCTGAAATTTGTGAAGTTTCATTTTTCTTAAAGAAAATTATATATGAGCGGCTATGCAAGTTTTTTCAAGTGTTAGCGCTGCATTTTGTCAGTTGCAAAGACATGCCCTAGTGGTTAGCTGAACAAATGTAGGTAGTGCAGGTCACGAGTTTGAATTGTCGCTATAACGTAATTTTTGGAATGTTTTTCACGCATTTTTTATCACCATTTTGTGCGGTGCCCCTTCGTGCGCTAGCCCAGGTTGCGCTGTAGCAAGCGTCGCTTCTCCTAATTGGCGCTCTCTTTTTATCACCATTTTATTACTATCGCTGTGTCGTCTCGATGTTGGGCCGCGCTAAGTATATTTTTAGAGAGAAAAACTGTGTGATTTCTTAAATAAACCTTTATCTTTAAATTAAAAAAAGGAAAAACTCCCAGAAGGCATTGAACTAGGGGACCTCACGCTTATATACCTAGGTCGCTACCGCTAGAGTATATCTATCTTTACGTTAAATGCCTTTTTAAGATCTTACTTACAGATAAAACTAGCAAAGTTGTTTAGTATAAAAAATGGTGATTGAACGGGGATTTGAACCACGTAGCACTAATCTCTACGTTCCAACAAGCCAAGTTCTGCGAACCAACCTGTGGTTGAGATGGTTAGGTGGACAGTGGTATCCCTAACCCATCAGGGTTCAAATCCTGGTGCTCGCATTATTCCTGGATTTATTTCAGGATTTCCGGCGATGCGCTTTCAGTGGGAGGAGACGTTCCCGTCGACGACGAGGCGCCTACGGTGGCTTCGTAAATCTCAAGATGATATGCCGGCTCAGTCTCTCAGAGGTGCTCATAGGGGTAGGGTGTGCGTGTGTGCGTTCATAGGGATGAGTGTATGCGCGTGTATATGAGCACTTGTGTCTGTACTGATGCTCAAAAAAAAAACAAGCCAAGTTCTTACATACAACGAGCCAAGTTTTTTTTCAAGATTTTTATAGTACTTTTCACGTGTAGGTAACAATATGTTTTTTTTCTTTTGCAAAAGGCAACAATAGTTATGTACTGTACAACTTAATTTCAATGTATAGCAAACATTCGCGAAATCTCCTAAAAAAATTGTGCCCATCTTATGAATCAATAACATTGTTCCATGTCCATTTGGAAGAATTGTCTACCATATTTTGATATTATTATCATTTTTCTAATAGGTTGCAACTAGAAGTGAAGTTATCCCTAAGTATCTTTTGACATTTTCATCTATTTCTTATAGTACATGTGACAATTTTATAGGGGTATGCCACATATTTTAATTAAAAAAAGAACACCACATTAATGGAACTCGAACCTGAGACATAAATTTTAAGTGGTTAGCAGCTTCAAACTTGGCAACTTGTATTTTAAAAAAATGGTTAACATTTTTTTGAGAAATAAATTCAGACATCTATTTTGAAAAAAAATCGTCATGTATATAGAAAGTGTTCAACGTGTATAAAAATGTTGCGTGTGCATACAAAAAATGTACAATGTCTATTGGATAAAGTACACATGTACTTTTCTAAAATAAAATGAAATTGAATAAAAATAAAATTTTAAAATAAAAAATGAACAGAAAACAAAAACCAAAAAATGATGAAAATTGTGCAACACATAAAACCAATAGTAGAAACACAAAGAAAACCTTGAGTTTTTTTTGGAGAAAAACAAAAACCGTGAGCTTGGCCTGGGAATTAATTGAATGGGAAATCTTTTTCAATAAATAAAGTGCACAAATTGATTTAAATAAAAAATATACAAATTATTGGTAAGATTAGGAAATTAACTATTATGGCTATAAATTAATTTAATACCAAAATATTAAGAAATGATTTCATTTGATATTTTTTGACGTGTGTTTGCTATATTTCTAGGCGTTTAATGAATATAACTTGACTTTGAGCTGCAAATGTGTGAAATAATGGCCAGAAATGCATAGTAGAAGAGTGTGAGAATGGCAGGAGCTACAAATCCATGTCAAATTTTCTCCACTCTATTTTTATACTTGGTTATTTTCTATTACTTATTTCAAATTTATGTCAAAATTTGGCATCTTTCCGAATCTGTTTGCTACATTTAAGCCATTAAGTGCATTTCTAGACATTTAACAAATATAATTCAAATTTGAATTCAAGTGGTAAAAGGTTGGCAAAATTGGGTTGAAAAAACATACTCATGTTCTCGAGTCTACGTTTAGGCCTTATACAAGAAAATGAAATGAATTCGAAACATGAGGGTGCCAAGACTCGGTCCCAAACATGGAGTTTTCTGTTTTTTAATTTTGAGGGTGCGAAGACTCAACCCTGAACTCAATGCGCACCGTCGCCGTGGTGGCAATGGCCATGGCGGACGAGGCCGAAATGGCGGTGGGCGCGACGAGGCGTCCGATGATCGTGGCCAGCACCCTTGGGCGGGGTACTTCGACCCCATGGGGTGCGTCGTTCCCACCCCCTCGTGCGCCATGGATGCCCCCAAACTTTGCAGGCATCCTCGGGTCCCGGCTTGGTGCGCCGACGCAGGCGTACCTGGTCATGTACTCTAGCATGCCGCCTGCTCCGTAGGCCGTCCCTCCGTACGTCGCGTTTCCCCCAATGCTAAAGTAGATAATGGACACATGAGCTGCGTCTCAAGTCATCGGTGACTCAGGTAGCCTCACCTTGTCTCGTTCCCCACTAGCGTCCGATTCTCATTCCATAACAGTCGGTAATGGGGCCCGCCTTCCTGTTGTTGCCATCGGTAGCGCTCTCCTCCCCTCTCGCCCGTTTCATCTTTCCAAAATCCTTCTCTCGCCTAATATTGTTAAGAACCTTATTTTAGTCCGACAATTTACTCGTGAAAACCTTGTTTTTGTGAAATTTGACCATGTTGGTTTTTCCGTGAAGGATCTGGTCAGCAAGGCCCTTCTCTTGAGGTGCAATAGTGGAGGTGATCTCTTGAGGTGCAATAGTGGAACCAGGCCATCTCGAATGAAAAGGTGTTTTTGTTCCCCACGTGGCTCGACTCGCCAGAATCCACGAATAGGGGAGTGTGATCGGATATGCCCCGTGAGAGAGCTTGAACCGTTACAAGAGGGAACTTCTGTTCCACTCCACGCTCGCGAGAACTCGATCAAGCTTTTCATAAGTCGGGTATGGCAAAGCATTAGCCCAGGTAAACTTTCTACCAGAAAGCTCAATCTCCCTCAGATCCAAGCTTTCAATAATGGTATTGAACATAAACGACCACCTGTCGTCGAAGTTATCATTGTTTTTCTCCTCTCTCCTCCTAATGATATTGAAATCACCCTCAACTAAAATTGGGAGCTGCTCTGACCCACAGATTCAAACAAGGTCCGCCAGAAACTCAGGTTTAAGCTCGGGCTGTGCGGCACCATAAACTGCTATCAAAGCCCAGTTGAAACCATCTACTTTAGACCTGGCTCGAAACTTAACCGCGAAGTCTCCCATCACTACACTTCGGACTTCAAGCGAGTAGCATCTCACACCAAGCAAGATACCACCCGATCTTCCTCGTGGGGGGAGACAATGCCAATCGAAATCAACACCACCCACAAGAGAGGAAAGAAACATGGGCGCAAAGTTAGCTCGACCAGTTTCCCAAAGAGCAATAAAATCTAAACGATGCTCCAAAGATGCCTCAGCCAGAAACCTTCTTTCAGCCAAGTCCTTCAGACCTCTACTATTTCAGAAGATTCCTTTCATAGATCATCATAAAAAAATTTGGTGGTTCAAATCCTAGCACTCCTACAAACTGCAGAATCGGGATAAATCTTCCGTTTCCACTTGCGCTTTGGTTTACTAGGTTCAGTTACCCGATCCTCATAAGCGGGTTCAACTGTACTAACAACTGCATCATCGAGGGGCACATCATCGTCCTCAGACTCATAGTTAGATGGTACTAGATCCACACACAGATTTGTTGGGGAACGTAGCAGAAATTCAAAATTTTCTACACATCACCAAGATCAATCTATGGAGATTCTAGCAACAAGAGAGAGAGAGAGGGAGTGCATATTCATACCCTTGAAAATCGCTAAGCGGAAGCGTTGCAAGAATGCGAATGAAGGAGTCGTACTCGTAGCGATTCAAATCGCAGAAGATCCGATCTAGCGCCGAACGGACGGCGCCTCCGTGTTCAACACACGTACAGCCCGGAGACGTCTCCTCCTTCTTGATCCAGCAAGGGGAGAGGAAAAGTTGAGGGAGAACTCCGACAGCACGATGGCATGGTGGTGGTGGAGCTCGTGGTTCTCCAGCAGGGCTTCGCCAAGCACTATGAAGGAGGAGGTGTAGGAGGAGGGAGGGCCGCGCCAGGGAAGAGGTGCGGCTGCCCTCCCACCCCTCAACTATATATAGGGGCAAGGGAAGAGGGGGAGGCGCCCTAGGGTTTCCCATAGGGGGCAGAGGCCAAGCAGATTGGATCTCCCTAGGGAAAATCCTAGGGAGACTTGCCCCCCAAGCCAAGCAGGTGGAGGATTGCCTCCCAAGCCAGGTGGAGGCGCCCCACCTCCCCAAGCAATGTGGGAAAGGGTGTGGGGGCGCACATCCCCTTAGTGGGCTGGTTTGCCCCCTCCCCTTGGCCCATGAGGCCCTGCAACACTTGCTGGGGCCCCCGAAACACCTTTCGGTCATGCTGGCCTTAGCCTGGTACCCCCGAAACACTTCAGGACTCCAATACCCTTCGTCCAATATATCAATCTTCACCTCCGGACCATTTTGGAACACCTCGTAACGTCCGGGATCTCATCCGGGACTCCGAAAGAACCTTCGATAACCACATACTATTTCCCATAACAACTCTAGCGTCACCGAACCTTAAGTGTGTAGACCCTATGGGTTCGGGAACCATGCAGACATGACCGAGACACCTCTCCGGCCAATAACCAATAGCGGGATCTGGATACCCATATTGACTCCCACATGTTCCACGATGATCTCATCAGATGAACCACAAAGTCGGGGATTCAATCATTCCCGTATACAATTCCCTTTGTCAATCGGTATGTTACTTGCCCGAGATTCAATCGTTCGTATCCCAATACCTTGTTCAATCTCGTTACCGGCAAGTCACTTTACTCGTTCCGTAATGCATGATCCCGTGACTAACTACTTAGTCACATTGAGCTCATTATGATGATGCATCACCGAGTGGGCCCAGAGATACCTCTCCGTCATACGGAGTGACAAATCCCAGTCTCGATTCGTGCCAACCCAACAGACACTTTCAGAGATACCTGTAGTGCACCTTTATAGCCACCCAGTTATGTTGTGACGTTTGGTACACCCAAAGCATCCCTACGGTATCCGGGAGTTACACAATCTCATGGTCCAAGGAAATGATACTTGACATTAGAAAAGCTTTAGCAAACGAACTACACGATCTTGTGCTATGCTTAGGATTGGGTCTTGTCCATCACATCATTCTCCTAATGATGTGATCCCGTTATCAATGACATCCAATGTCCATTGTCAGGAAACCATGACCATCTGTTGATCAACGAGCTAGTCAACTAGAGGCTCACTAGGGACATGTTGTGGTCTATGTATTCACACATGTATTGCGGTTTCCAGTCAATACAATTATAGCATGAACTATAGACAATTATCATGAACAAGGAAATACAATAATAACCATTTTATTATTGCCTCTAGGGCATATTTCCAACAGTCTCCCACTTGCACTAGAGTCAATAATCTAGTTCACATCACTATGTGATTGTAATGAATCAAGACCCATGGGGTTTGATCATATCTCACTTGAGAGAGAGGTTATTAGTCAACGGATCTGAACCTTTCAGATCCATTGTGCTTTGCAAATCTCTATGTCATCTTGTAGATGCAGTTACCACGCGCTATTTGGAGCTATTCCAAATAACTGTTCTACCATACGAATCAGGTTTACTACTCAGAGTCATCCGGATTAGTGTCAAAGTTTTCATCGATGTAACCCTTTACTACGAACTCTTTTACCACCTCCATAATCGAGAAAATTCCTTAGTCCACTAGTTACTAAGGATAACCTTGACCGTTGTCCTATGATCCATTTCTGGATCACACTTGTACCCCTTGACTGACTCATGGCAATGCACACTTCAGGTGCGGTACACATCATAGCATACGGTAGAGCCTACGTCTAAAGCATAGGGGACGGCCTTCGTCCTTTCTCTCTTTTCTGCCGTGGTCAGGTCTTGAGTCTTACTCAATACTCATACCTTATAACACAGCCAAGAACTCCTTCTTTGCCGATCTATTTTGAACTCCTTCAAAATCTTGTCACGATATGTATTCATTTGAAAGTATTATTAAGCGTTTTTGATCTATCCTTATAGATCTTGACGCTCAATGTTCAAGTAGCTTAATCCAGGTTTTCCATTGAAAAACACCTTTCAAATAACCCTATATGCTTTCCAGAAATTCTAGATCATTTTAGATCAACAATATGTCAACAACATATACTCATCAGAAATGCTATAGTGCTCCCAGTCACTTCTTTGGAAATACAAGTTTCTCATAAACTTTGTATAAACCCAAAATCTTTGATCATCTCATCAAAGCGTATATTCCAACTCCGAGATGCTTACTCCAGTCCTTAGAAGGATTGCTGGAGCTTTGCATACTTGTTAGCATTTTTCAGGATTGACAAAACCTTCTGGTTGTATCACATACAACCTTTCCTCAAGAAAATCGTCGAGGAAACAATGTTTTGACATCCTATCTGCAAGATTATATAAATCATGCAGTAATTGCTAATATAATTCCAACAGACTCTTAGCATCGCTACGAGTGAGAAAGTCTCATCGTAGTCAACTCCTTGAACTTGTCGGAAAACATCTTAACGACAAGTCGAGCTTTCTTAATGGTGATACTTACCATCATTGTCCGTCTTCCTTTTAAAATCCATCTGTACCCAACAGCCTTACGACCATCAAGTAGTTCTTCCAAAGTCTATACTTTGTTTTCATACATGGATCCTCTCTCGGATTTTATGGCCTCGAGCCATTCGTCAGAATCCGGGCCCACCATCGCTTCTCCATAGCTCGTAGGTTCATTGTTGTCTAGCAACATGACCTCCAAGACAGGATTACCGTACCGCTCTGAAGTAGTACACGTCCTTGTCGTCCTACGAGGTTTGGTAGTGACTTGATCCGAAGATTCATGATCACTATCATCAGCTTCCACTTCAATTGGTGTAGGTGCCACATGAACAACTTCCTGTGCCCTGCTACAAACTGGTTGAAGTGATGGTTCAATAACCTCATCAAGTCTCCACCATCCTCCCACTCAATTCTTTCTAGAGAAAATTTTTCTCGAGAAAGGACCCGTTTCTAGAAACAATTACTTTTGCTTCCGGATCTGAATTAGGAGGTATACCCAACTGTTTTGGGTGTCCTATGAAGATGTATTTATCCGCTTTGGGTTCGAGCTTATCAGGATGAAACTTTTTCACATAAGCGTCGCAGCCCCAAACTTTCAAGAAACGACAGCTTAGGTTTCTCTAAACCATAGTTCATACGGTGTCATCTCAACGGAATTACGTGGTGCCCTATTTAAAGTGAATGCGGTTGTCTCTAATGCCTAACCCATGAACGACAATGGTAATTCAATAAGAGACATCATGGTATGCCCCATATCCAATAGGGTGCATCTATGATGTTCAGACACACCATCACACTATGGTGTTCCAGGCGGTGTTAGTTGTGAAACAATTTCCACAATGTCTTAATTGTGTACCAAATTCGCAACTCAGATGTTCATCTCTATGATCATATCATAGACATTTTATCCTCTTGTCATGAAGATCTTCAACTTCACTCTGAAATTACTTGAACCTTTCAATAATTCAGACTTGTGTTTCATCAAGTAAATATACTCAGCATCTACTCAAATAATCTGTGAAGTAAGAACATAACGATATCCACTACGTGCCTCAGCACTCATTGAACTGCAGACATCAAAATGTATTACTTCCAACAAGTTGCTTTCTTGTTCCATTTTACTGAAAACGAGGCATTTCAGTCATCTTGCCCATGTGGTATGATTTGCATGTCTCAAGTGATTCAAAATCAAGTGAGTCCAAACGATCCATATGCATGGAGTTTCTTCATGCGTACACACCAATAGACATGGTTCGCATGTCTCAAACTTTTCAAAAAACGAGTGAGTCCAAAGATCCATCAACATGGAGCGTCTTCATGCGTTTTATACCAATATGACTTACATGGTAGTGCCACAAGTAGGTGGTACTATCATTACTATCTTATATCTTTTGGCATGAACATGTGTATCACTATGATCGAGATTTAATAAACCATTCATTTTAGGTGCAAGACCATTGAAGGTATTATTCAAATAAACAGAGTAACCATTATTCCCCTTAAATGAATAACCGCATTGCGATATACATAATCCAATCATCTCTATGCTCAACGCAAACACCAAATAACAATTATTTAGGTCTAACACCAAGCTCGATGGTAGAGGGAGTATGCGATGCTAGATCACATCAAGCTTGGAAATACTTCCAACACATATCGTCACCTCGCCTTTAGCTAGTCTCCGTTTATTCCGTAGCCTTTTATTTCGAGTTACTAACACTTAGCAACCGAACCGGTATCTATTACCATGGTGCTACTAGGAGTACTAGTATAGTACACATTAATATAATGTATATCCAATATACTTCTGTCGACCTTGCTAGCCTTCTTATCTACCAAGTATCTAGGGTGATTCTGCTCCAGTGACTGTTCCCCTTATTACAGAAGCACTTAGTCTCGGGTCTGGGTTCAACCTTGGGTTTCTTCACTAGAGCAGCAACAGATTTGCCATTTCATGAAGTATCCCTTCTTGCCCTTGCCCTTCTTGAAACTAGTGGTTTCACTAACCATCAACAATTGACGCTCCTTCTTGATTTCTACTTTCATGGTGTCAAACATCGCGAATATTTCAAGGATCATCATATTTATCCCTGATATGTTATAGTTCATCACGAAGCTCTAGTAGCTTGGTGGCAGTGAATTTGGAGAACCATCACTATCTCATCTGGAAGATAACTCCCACTCGATTCAAGCGATTGTAGTACTCAGACAATCTGAGCACATGCTCAACGATTGAGATTTTCTCCCTTAGTTTGCAGGCTTAAGAAACTTGTCGGAGGTCTCACACCTCTTGACGTGGGCACGAGCCTGAAATCCCAATTTCAGCTCTTGAAACATCTCATATGTTCCGCGACGTTTCAAAAACGTCTTCAGCGCCACAATTCTAAACCGTTTAACATTACTGAACTATCATGTAGTCATCAAAACGTGTATGTCAAATGTTCGCAACATCCACAGACGACGTTCGAGGTTCAGCACACCGAGCGGTGCATTAAGGACATAAGACTTCTACGCAACAATGAGGACAATCCTCAGTTTACGGACCCAGTCCGCATAATTGCTACTATCAATTTTCAACTAAATTTTCTCTAGGAACATATCTAAAACAGTAGAACTAAAACACGAGCTACGCCATAATTTGCAAAGACCTTTTGACTATGTTCATGATAATTAAGTTCATCTAATGAACTCCCACTCAGATAGACATCCCTCTAGTCATCTAAGTGATACATGATCCGAGTCAACTAGGCCGTGTCCGATCATCACGTGAGACGGACTAGTCATCATCGGTGAACATCTTCATGTTGATCGTATCTTCTATACGACTCATGTTCGACCTTTCGGTCTCTTGTGTTCCAAGGCCATGTCTGTACATGCTAGGCCTGTCAAGTCAAACTAAGTGTTTTGCATGTGTAAATCTGGCTTACACCCGTTGTATGTGAACGTTAGAATCTATCACACCCGATCATCACGTGGTGCTTTGAAACAACAAACTTTCGCAACGGTGCACAGTTAGGGGGAACACTTTCTTGAAATTTTAATGAGGGATCATCTTATTTATGCTACCGTCGTTCTAAGCAAATAAGATGTAAACATGACAAACATCACATGCAAATCATAAAGTGACATGATATGGCCATCATCATCTTGCGCCTTTGATCTCCATCTTTGAGGCGCGGCATGATCACCTTCGTCACCGGCATGACACCATGATCTCCATCATCGTGTCTCCATGAAGTTGTCTCGCCAACTATTACTTCTACTACTATGGCTAACGGTTAGCAATAAAGTAAAGTAATTACATGGCGTTGTTCAATGACACACAGGTCATACAATGAATTAAGACAACTCCTATGGCTCCTGCCGGTTGTCATACTCATCGACATGCAAGTCATGATTCCTATTACAAGAACATGATCAATCTCATACATCACATACTTTTGGCCATATCACATCACATAGCATACTCTGCAAAAACAAGTTAGACGTCCTCTAATTGTTGTTTGCATGTTTTACGTGGCTGCTATGGGTTTATAGCAAGAACATTTCTTACCTACGCAAAAGCCACAATGTGATATGCCAATTGCTATTTACCCTTCATAAGGACCCTTTTCATCGAATCCGATCCGACTAAAGTGGGAGAGACTGGCACCCACTAGCCACCTTATGCAACAAGTGCATGTCAGTCGATGGAAACTATCTCACGTAAGGGTACGTGTAAGGTCGGTCCGGGCTGCTTCATCCCACAATACCGTCGAAACAAGATAGGACTAGTAATGGTAAGCATACTGAACAAAATCAACGTCCACAACAACTTGTGTTCTACTCGTGCATAGAATCTACGCAATAGACCTAGCTCATGATGCCACTGTTGGGGAACGTAGCAGAAATTCAAAATTTTCTACGCATCACCAAGATCAATCTATGGAGATTCTAGCAACAAGAGAGAGAGAGAGAGAGGGAGTGCATCTTCATATCCTTGAAAATCGCTAAGCGGAAGCGTTGCAAGAATGCGGATGAAGGAGTCGTACTCGTAGCGATTCAAATCGCGGAAGATCCGATCTAGCGCCGAACGGACGGCGCCTCCGTGTTCAACACACGTACAGCCCGGTGACGTCTCCTCCTTCTTGATCTAGCAAGGGGAGAGGAGAAGTTGAGGGAGAACTCCGACAGCATGACAACATGGTGGTGGTGGAGCTCGTGGTTCTCCAGCAGGGCTTCGCCAAGCACTATGGAGGAGGAGGTGTAGGAGGAGGGAGGGCTGCGCCAGGGAAGAGGTGCGGCTGCCCTCCCACCCCTCAACTATATATAGGGGCAAGGGGAGAGGGGGAGGCGCCCTAGGGTTTCCCCTAGGGGGCGGCGGCCAAGCAGATTGGATCTCCCTAGGAAAATTCTAGGGAGACTTGCCCCCCAAGCCAAGCAGGTGGAGGATTGCCTCCCAAGCCAGGTGGAGGCGCCCCACCTCCCCAAGCAACGTGGGAAAGGGTGTGGGGGCGCACAGCCCCTTAGTGGGCTGGTTTGCCCCCTCCCCTTGGCCCATGAGGACCTGCAACACTTGCCGGGGCCCCCGAAATACCTTTCAGTCATGCTGGCCTTAGCCTGGTACCCTCGGAACACTTCCGGACTCCAATACCCTTCGTCCAATATATCGATCTTCACCTCCGGACCATTTCGGAACTCCTCGTCACGTCCGGGATCTCATCTGGGACTCTGAACAACCTTAGGTAACTACATACTACTTCCCATAACAACTCTAGCGTCACCGAACCTTAAGTGTGTAGACCCTACCACTACAAGAAACTTGTTAATACATGACAGTCTTGGTCCATCATAGATCAGCCAAAATCTGTCATGCGTACAAACCCATGATGGATTTGAAATCCGTCATGTATATCGCGTCATAATTTCACATCGTACCTTCCATGACGGTTCTTGGCCATCATGGATCTGCGTCAGGCCCGCCAAGCCCAAACTAGGCTGTGACGGAACAAACCATCACCGATTTACATGACGTGGATGCAACATGGACCTAACAAGGCATCTACATGGATCTGACGTGGAGATGAAGATGGCCCATGTTTTAACTAGCCCAATTAGGGATTTGGCCCAATAATTTTAGTGTACAGTCCAATCGATTAGCTATTTATCTTTGTCCTGCCCTATTTTTTTAGTCCAACCCATTAGCCCTATTTTGTACAGCTTGTTTTCTCGATACAGCACAATTTACAACAAGACAACCAAATTATATTCCTTCAAAAAATAGCAATTGTTTACATGACAATAGAGATTTCCAACAATCTAATCTGATTTGAAAAAGCAAAGCTTAATATCAAAACAACACGAGCATATCTAGAAAGCGCTATAATAAGCATCTTTCTATTAAAAAAAGGAGTGAGATACATAACTAAAAAGAAAATGCACTGCTAGCTGATTTTAATATCCAACACCAACGATTGTGGTCAGCTATCCAGACCAAAGAAATTCCTGTTAAAAATCTTCAATCCCCAGTAACACAGATTAAATGCCAAACCTGTATAGAATCAAAACACATTCAAAATTATAATAAGTTATAAAAGCAAGCTCCCAAATGAATCCAAAGAGTATATTAGTTGATTTTCCCAGCAATCATCCATGGACACACCACTACATACTAAGGTACCACGTAATTGTGGGGAACACACAAGAAAACAAGCAAAATTAGTCCAAAGAAAAGTGTGTCAAATGAAAGTATAATCAAGTTAGCCTACAGGCGACAAGTAACAAACACACTCACAGAACTACAAGTGTAATAGCAGCAGCAGTTAGTTCAGCCATTGGTTCTGGACCAAACAAACAGTAAGTGCATGGGGCTAACCAGGCTGGGAGCTGTCTATTTTCTGGCCTAGCAAACAAACATGAGATTTCTCAAAGAAGAAAGCAAACAAACATGATAAAGACAAGTACTTAGTTTATTTTGTGAGAGGAAGTTGTGCGCCTGTACATGTATTTAGTTTATCTGGATCAAACATTTCTATACTCTTAAAAGAAATGTGAACAAAAGTGAGAGAGATGGGCACTTAGTTTTTTTTTGTGAGAGCAAGCTATGCGTGCCTGTACAAATACTTGTTTTTCTGATTCAAATTTTTCTGTACAAGCGATCAACTGAATATTATGTAAATAAAATTGAGCCAGCGTAGACACTGTACCACACCATTCCTTAACAAACAAGAATGTCAGTAAAGAAGTGACAGACAAAATTCAAGATAATTAACACAAACTGGGCATAAACATAGGCCAAGTTCAAATCAAAATATGTAATGTTGTGGACTATATTAACTCAATGTTTAAATCAAAATCGGCACCAGAGGATTTTCCATCTAACTCGATGTTTATGCTGCAAGTTCATCTCAAAGCGCCAACAAATATAGTACTAAAAAATACTTGCTTGCCAAGTGAACTTCAAATGGCATGCAAAATATTAACAAAGAATATGATACAGTTTCACTGAGAGATATCCCACACTAATAGTTTATTTGTGGAGTACTAAGCGGTATACTAGTTATTACATGGAAAAAATCAAAATATGCACAAGCAGAATCAGAATCCATAAACGCAAAGAGATAGCAACTCTAGTTTAGTATCAATAAAATGCATAATATCAGGGGCATTGTACAATGCAGATTTTATGCACACAAAAATATCTGTACAGTTTTAATTTTACTGGAACCACACAACAGTCTACACCTTGAACAAATCACAACAGTCCATACCTTGAACAAATCACAACAGTCCACACCTTGAACAGCTCAAAATCTATAGCCTGAATAATTCACATCAAGAATAAAAGGGTATCAAGCTCACCCTGTTCTGCTCGAGGACCATGGCGTCGGCGTCGATCAGGTGGGAGATGTACTGAGTATAATGTGCAAAGCAAAGATATTAGTGTGACAATTGGATATGCAATCTCATTTCATTATTACTGGCTTACTGCAATGCAAATGTTGTCTCAACTGAACCGAATTCTTAAAGATATGCCTTCCCAAATGTATAATTTACTAACTGAATTCTTAAAGAATTGATTCAACTGCATTACTAACACTAGTAGAAAAAGGACCTAATATGAGACACATTAGTGCCGGTTTGATTTTGAGCCGGCACTAATGTGTCCATTAGTGCCGGTTCCAACGGCTAGCCGGCCGTTCTCATTAGTACCGGTTCGTGGCGAACCTTTAGCACCGGTTCGTGCCACGAACCGGTACTAAAGAGAGTGGTGGCAGGGTGTTGTTAGTCTGGGGCCCCTCTAGCACCTTTAGTATCGGTTCGTGGCATGAACCGGTACTAAAGGTCAACGTACATAAACCCTTCGTCCACCCGGGCCACTCTGTTCTTCCCTCTTCCCCTCACTTCCTCTGTTCTTCCCCTCTCTTCCTCGATCTCCTCACAAATTTTGCCCAAAATTTGTCAAGATTTGAAGGCCCCCATCCATTCAAATGATCACAAAGGTTAGCAACTTTGTCCTTTCAACTCTCATTGCTAGATTAGCTCTTGCAATGCTTTGTATAGTGATTAATTTGGGAGGAATTATATTTGCTAGTATTTGATTTATATGCAATTTGAGGTCAAAAATAACACTTAGTTTGCATATGTAGGTGTGGTTTACTTAGTGCCTTCTAAATCTCCGTCGTAACCACCGTCGATCGCCCGCACCGTCCCGTCGCCGGCACCACCTTGTGGTGAGGCTCTTGTTCATGAATGTTTTACATTACCAAATTGATGTTTGTGTGATTTGGATATATAGTTACTCGTATAATTATCTTACCCGTACGTTGTTTGTTATACATAGTGCCATGGTTTTGATATCCGTCCCCGTCGGCCCTCGTCCTTGTTATGATTCGGATGTGGTATATTCTCTTTTAAAACTAGTTGTTGCATTTCGTGTTTATGACAAATTATGCCCATCAAGTTGACATAGATATTTTTATCTAGGAGGTATGTGAACCGGAAATTCCAACCGACCCTATTGTCGAGAGGTTAAATTTAGTTGAAAGAGAAAACGAGTATTTGAAAGAAAAATTGAAAAGAATTGAGGGGGAGAAGATGGAATTGGAGTTGCATGTTGCCGATGTCGTCGATGATCACAAGATCAAGATGGAGAAAATGAGGTTGGAGATTAGAAAGATTAGAAAATATGCCATTGATAGTGTGGCTTGGTATCATTATGTTGTTGGATCAATTGTTACCTTAGTTGCGATGTTCATCGCATTTGTTGTTGCATTTAAATTTTTTAGCTAGAGAGTTATTTGTATGTTGCATTTAATTAAGTGATGTATATGAACTTTATGTATGAAATTTATGTATGAACTTGTATTAATTTGGTCTATTCGGTGTTGTGTAGTGAAGATGAGCCGACAATGGATGTATGATGACCGATGCTCTCCCGAGTTCATTAATGGCGTGCATACTTTTCTACTTGCCGCTGAGGCAAACAAGCGGGCAGATGGTTTTATGCCTTGTCCATGTGCTAGCTGTAAGAATGTTCATAGTTACTCTATGTCAAGAACCATTCACGTCCACCTATTTGAGTCCGGTTTCATGCCCCACTATAATGTTTGGACCAAGCACGGAGAAATAGGGGTTATGATGGAAGACAATGAAGAAGAAGAGGACGACGACGACTATCCTGGCCATGGGTTCCCTGAATATGATGATACAACAATGGGGAAAGAAGCTGATCCGGCAATGCAGGAAGAAGCTGAAGAAGAGGCATCAGATGAGCCCGCTGATGATCTAGGTCGGGCCATTGCCGATGCAAACAGAAACTGCGCAAGTGATCTGGAGAGGACGAAGTTGCAGCGCATGTTAGAGGATCACAAGAAATTGTTGTACCCGAATTGCGAAGCTGACAAAAAAAAATTGGGCACCACACTTGAATTGTTGCAATGGAAGGCAGAGAATGGTGTATCTGACAAGGGATTTGGAAAGTTGCTGGTAATGATAAAGAATATGCTTCCAAAGGACAACGAATTGCCCGAGAGTATGTATGAAGCAAAGAAGGTTGTCTGCCCTCTAGGGTTAGAGGTGCAAAAGATACATGCATGCCCTAATGACTGCATCCTCTACCGCGGTGAGTACGAGGATTTGAACGCTTGCCCGGTATGCGGTGCATTGCGTTATAAGATCAGTCGCGATGACCCTGGTGATGTCGAGGGTGAGCGCCCCAGGAAGAAGATTCCTGCCAAGGTGATGTGGTATGCTCCTATAATACCATGGTTGAAACGTTTGTTCCAAAACAAAGAGCATGCGAAGGCGATGCGGTGGCACGCAGAAGACCGTAAGAAAGACGGAAAGTTGAGAGTACCCGCTGACGGTTCGCAGTGGAGAAAAATCGAGAGAAAGTACTGGGAGGAGTTTGCAGGTGACCCAAGGAACGTATGGTTTGGTCTAAGCGCAGATGGCATTAATCCTTTTGGGGAGCAGAGCAGCAACCATAGCACGTGGCCTGTGACTCTATGTTTGTATAACCTTCCTCCTTGGTTGTGCATGAAGCGGAAGTTCATTATGATGCCAGTGCTCATCCAAGGCCCTAAGCAACCCGGCAACGACATTGATGTGTACCTAAGGCCATTAGTTGAAGAACTATTACAGCTGTGGAATGGAACAGGTGTACGTGCGTGGGATGAGCACGGACAGGAAGAATTTGACCTAAAGGCGTTGCTGTTCGTGACCATCAATGATTGGCCTGCTCTCAGTAACCTTTCAGGACAGACAAACAAGGGATACCGCGGATGCACGCACTGTTTGGATGATACCGACAGTATATATTTGGATAGTTGTAGGAAGAATGTGTACCTGGGACATCGTCGATTTCTTCCGACAAGGCATCCCGTAAGAAAGAAAGGCAAGCATTTCAAAGGTGAGGCGGATCACCGGACGAAGCCTCGCCACCGTACTGGTGCTGATGTACATGATATGGTCAAGGATTTGAAGGTAATCTTTGGAAAGGGTCCTGGCGGACAACCTGTTCCGAAGGACGCTGACGGACGCGCACCCATGTGGAAGAAGAAATCTATATTTTGGGACCTGCCATATTGGAAAGACCTAGAGGTCCGCTCCGCAATCGACGTGATGCACGTGACGAAGAATCTTTGCGTGACCCTGCTTGGCTTTTTGGGCGTGTATGGGAAGACAAAAGATACACCAGAGGCACGGGAGGACCAGCAACGTATGCACGGAAAAGACGGCATACATCAGGGTCAGGCCAGCTACGCTCTTACCAAAGAAGAGAAGGAAATCTTCTTCGAATGCCTGCTCAGCATGAAGGTACCGTCTGGCTTCTCGTCGAATATAAAGGGAATAATAAATATGGCAGAGAAAAAGTTCCAGAACCTAAAGTCTCATGACTGCCACGTGATTATGACGCAACTCCTTCCGGTTGCATTGAGGGGGCTTCTACCGGAAAACGTTCGATTAGCCATTGTGAAGCTATGTGCATTCCTCAATGCAATCTCTCAGAAGGTAATCGATCCAGAAATCATACCAAGGTTACAGAATGATTTGGTGCAATGTCTTGTCAGTTTCGAGTTGGTGTTCCCACCATCCTTCTTCAACATCATGACGCACGTCCTAGTTCACCTTTGCGAAGAGATTAACATTTTGGGTCCTGTATTTCTACACAATATGTTCCCCTTTGAAAGGTTCATGGGAGTCTTGAAGAAATATGTTCATAACCGTGCTAGGCCAGAAGGAAGCATCTCGAAGGGCCATGAAAATGAGGAGGTCATTGAGTTTTGTATTGACTTTATTCCTGACCTTAAGCCGATTGGTGTTCCTGAATCGCGGCATAAGGGCAGACTGGAAGGAAAAGGCACGCTAGGAGGGCATCAAATAATATGTATGGACGGGCATTCTCTCACTGAAGCACACTACATAGTTCTACAGAATTCCGCCTTGGTGGCTCCGTATATGGAGGAACACAAGAATTTTCTACAGTCCAAACACCCGGAGAAGTCTGACGACTGGATTACACGCGAACAAACAAGGACTTTCGCCGGTTGGTTGCAGAAACGTGCCCTGAATGATGGCGATATTCAAAATGACCTGTACTCGCTGTCCCAGTTACCATCTTCGAATATAATGACTTTCAAAGGGTACCAGATAAATGGGAATACATTTTACACGATCGCCCAAGATAAGAAGAGCACCAACCAAAACAGTGGTGTCCGCTTTGATGCAACAACCAACACGGGAAAGGAAACATATTATGGTTACATAGAGGACATATGGGAACTTAACTATGGATCAGGTGATTTGAAGGTCCCTTTGTTTCGGTGCAAATGGGTCAATATGACACAAGGCGGGGTAACGGAAGACCCGCAGTACGGAATGACAACAGTGGATCTCAACAATCTTGCGTATGCAGACGAACCATTCGTCCTAGCCAATGATGTGGCGCAGGTTTTTTATATGAAAGACATGTCTACCAGGCCGAGAAAAAGAAAAGATAAGGAAGCGAATGGATCATACGACGAGCCAAAGCGCCACATAGTTCTTTCAGGAAAAAGAAACATCGTGGGAGTGGATGACAAGACAGACATGTCAGAAGATTATGAAAAGTTTGATGAAATTGCTCCATTCACAGTGAATATTGACCCGAGCATCCAATTAAATGATGAAGATTTTCCATGGCTACGGCGCAAAGGGACACACGCGAAGAAAAAGTTTCACACCCAAAGATCTAGGATGTGATCGGCTTCACTATCATCACTTTCTTCTGTGTTTCACACCCAGGAGGGAATGTCTGTAATAGTTAGGGTAGTTATGTGTTTTGGCATTTGAAACGCGAAGAAATTTTATGTGCAAACAAATTCTTTTCATGCATTTACTGATTTCTTCCAACTAAAAGACCCTGAAATTGAAAATCATTTCAAATGAACTCAGAAAAGGTTGAAAGTTGGCATGGTATCATAATTTCATACAAATAGCATGTGCAAAAAGGTAGAGAGGGTTACGGCAAAAACTGGATGCACTTCGTGTACAAAATGGGCAATCTCTTTCGAAGTATCAGGGTTTCCGACGAAAACTGAACTGTTACAAAGGCATTTTATTTTTTAAATAACCTAAGCATTACCAAATTGAATATAATGATAAAACACACTAATATTAAATATAAGAAAAAAGAATCACTGAAAAAACTTTTTTCAAAGTTAAGTTATTCACAAACTAGTGATTCACACAAATTTCGAATAATTCAAAACTTAAACTATTCAAATTTGAAAACTACTGGCACTAACAGAAAGTTTGTAATTTTTTGTACCTAAAGCAAAAATATTCACAAAGAAACTCTAAATACAGCAAAAAACAACTCGAAAATAAATAAAACAAAAATAAATAAAGCGAAAAAATTAAGAAAATAAAAAAGCCCGCCTAGTGGGCCAAAGCGGCCTGCATACGACTATGAACACAACCTTTTGTTGGGCCAGGATGCAGGCCCGCAAAGGCCCAATAGGCCCACTGGGCGGAAGAGGACAGGTAGGCCCAGTAGGCCTGCTTAGGAGAGGAGCTCGAGAGAGCTACCGCACTGGGGCTTATAACACTACTAGAAAAAGGGCTATAGATGGGATTGACACTAATGGCGCACCAGACAAGGGGTGCGCCATTAGTATATACTAATGGAGCACCACCTTCTGATACGCCATTAGAGTTGAAACTACTAATGGCGCACCTGGCCCAAGGTGCGCCATTAGTATCAATTTTTTTCGTTGAACTAGTGCGCCTGTCCAAACATACTAATGGCGCATCCAGACACAGTGCGCCATTACTAGTTGTAACTAGTAATGGCGCACCCATCGTAAAGTGCGCCACTAATGTTGTTTTTTTAATTATATTTTTTATTCCTTTTTTTTGCAATACTACTAATGGCGCACTGGCGCACTGTAGAACAGTGCGCCATTAGTATATTTTTTTTTGCAAAACTACTAATGGCCCACCGCCAGAAGGTGCGCCATTAGTAACCTGGATTACTAATGGCGCATTTAGTGCTGGTGCGCCATTAGTAAGTGGGCAGCAACAAGATATTTTGGACAGCCTCTCCTACCCACACTCACTTTCTCCCCACTTCATTCTCTCCACCTCCTCCTTGTCTCGGGTGCCTCCTCTTTTTCACCTCATTTCCACCATAGATTCATTCAAATTAAGTGGTTAAATTACCTTGTTTTGATAGGTAAGTAAGAGGGAAGCTATATTTATGTTGTTCTCCCTACAACAATGTGCACATGCACTTTTTATGGCCTAGCTAGATCTATGTATGTTCGTGGTGTTGCATATGTTTGTGGTGTTGCATATGTGTTTGTGTTTGGAGGTGTACCGGTATTTGAAATGCGATAGTTGCCAATATTTTGCCGAAATGTTGATTCATTTCCGTTTCGGCGAGAATTTTGGCATTAAGCATTCTTTTTGGTCCTATTTTTAGGGAAAGTCATGCCAAATTTTTTCTTGGTTCTAAAATATCGTTTTGCTCTACCCCGCAGGCGACCATGGTCCGCACGATGACCGAAGGCATCGTGAATAGGTTTTTGAGGTCCGCGAAGGCCGAGATGCTTCAAAAGAACGAGACGGAGATAAGATGTCCGTGTCGAAGATGCAAGCTGAAGAGCCTTATTGCGGACCCGGATTCCGGGCAGGTGCGGGACCACCTGCTCTTGCGTGGTTTCATGGATGGCTATCGGTGGCAAGGTGATGAAGATGACTACGAAGTCGTCCATGGGGGCCGGGCAAGAAATGAGGAAGGGCAGCAAGACAACCACCGCGGCTCGGGCGGGCGAGAAGACGAAGAATCCCCAGGAGATGATCACGACGGTGATGCTGTACACAGTCATCATGTAGAAGATGCAGGACATGATGATGAGGAAGATGCCGGAGCAGACGACGGGCATGATCATGACGATGATGATGCCGGCGGAGCAGACGACGCTGGACCATCGATGGGCTGGGTGCAGGACCCTCATATTCAAGAGCTGCTTCTCAAGCAGATGGATAACGCAAGAGCTACCGCCCGAGAGAAAGCCAAGATGGATCAACTTGAGTTAGACGCGGTTACTCCATTGTATGAAGGATGCAGGCCTGAGGATACCCGCCTGAAAGTAACGCTCATGGCTCTGGAGATGAAGGTAAAACACAAAATGACCGACGCATGTTTCGACGAGAACATGTCATTCTGGCACGAACGTCTTACCAAGGGGAACAAGTGCCCGACCAGTTTGGAGGAGGCGAAGAAAATCGTGTGTCCTCTGGATTTACCGCACGTGAAATACCATGTGTGCATGAACAATTGCATCATTTATCGGGACGAGCACGCGGAGTCTACCATATGTCCGGTGTGCGGCGTCACTCGATACAAGAAGAGGAAGAAAGCTCCTCGAAAAGTGGTGTGGTACTTTCCGATCACTCCTCGTCTGCAGCGGTATTTCGCAGACCCTAAGGTAGCAAAGCTCCTGCGTTGGCACGCGGATAGGGAGGAGAAGAAGCGAGAAGATGACGCAAATGATCCGGAGATAGATAAAAAAGACAAGATGTTGAGTCACCCTAAGGATGCGAGCCAGTGGCAAGCGTTGAACTTCGAAGACCCAGAATTTGGGAACGATCCAAGGAACATCGTGCTGGGCGTGAGCACCGATGGAGTCAATCCGTTTGGCAGCCAGAGAAGCACACATAACACCTGGCCCGTGTTTGTGTGGATGTACAACCTTCCCCCCTGGTTGTGCATGAAGAGGAAGTACATTCACATGAGTATGCTAATTGAAGGGCCGAAACAACCAGGGAACGACATCAATCTGTATCTGGGGCTGCTGAAAGAGGAGCTTGACACGCTGTGGAAAACGCCAGCCAATACGTGGGATGCCGCAGAGAAATAATATTTCCCTATGAGAGTCGCACTGCTCACGACGGTGCACGACTATCTCGGTTACGGATATCTCGCGGGGCAGGTAGTCCATGGATTTTCTGGATGCGTAAGGTGCATGGATGACACAACGTATCGCCAGCTAGATAGAGATCCCGGGTCTTCGAAAACCGTGTTCATGGGACATCGAAGGTGGCTTCGCGATGATGACCCGTGGAGGAAACGCAAGGATCTGTTCGATGGTGAAACCGAACCCCGAAAACGCCCGTGTACGAGGAGCGGCGAGGAAATAGACAAGCTGTTGAAAAATTGGAAAGACTGCCCACTGCCGGGAAAGAAGCAAAAGGCGCCAGAGCCGGGAAAGAAGTGAAAGGCGACAGAGCCGCTGCTGAAGGTATGGAAAACGAGGTCTGTTTTCTGGGACTTGCCGTACTGGAAGATCTACCGTGTGCCTCACAACCTTGATGTCATGCATATCACGAAGAACGTGTGTGAGAGTCTGCTTGGTACCCTGCTCAACATGCCAGAGAGGACCAAAGATGGGCCGAAAGCAAAGGCAGACTTGAAATCAATGGGCATCAGGCAGGAGCTTCACGCTAATGATGATGATGATGATGATGATGATGATGATGATGATGAGGCGAAGCAGGACACAGAAAGTCATCGCAAAGGCAAAAAGGCCAAGAAGACCAGAAATGACTACCCTCCCGCGTGCTTCACTCTAAGTCAGGAGGAGATCGAGCAGTTTTTCACCTGCCTCCTAGGAGTAAAACTTCCTTACGGTTACGCGGGGAAGATAAGCAGATACCTAGACCCAGCGAAGCAGAAGTTCAGTGGGATGAAGTCTTACGACTGTCACATGCTAATGACGCAGATACTTCCAGTTGCAATCCGTGGGATCATGGACGCGCACGTCCGTGAAAAGCTATTTGGCCTATGCAACTTTTTCGATGTCATCTCTCGGAAGTCGATTGGCGTGAGGCAACTCAGAAGGCTACAGGAAGAGATCGTGGTGATACTATGCGAGCTTGAGATGTACTTCCTGCCCGCATTCTTCGATGTTATGGTGCATCTGCTGGTCCATATCGTGGAGGATATCATCCAACTCGGGCCGACGTTCCTGCACAGCATGATGCCATTCGAAAGGATGAATGGTGTCATCAAAGGATACGTTCGGAACATGTCACGTCCAGAGGGAAGTATAGCCAGGGGCTTTCTGACCGAAGAGTTCATCTCCTACTGCATGAATTATCTAGGCATCGAGAACCCCATTGGTCTGCCCGTCAACAGGCACCTCGGCAGGCTCGCTGGATGGGGTCACCGTGAGGGTCGCCGCGAAATGCATGTCGACTTCGAGGGTCGACTCGCCGACTTTGAAAGAGCAAACCTAGTCGCGCTACAACACATAGACGTGGTCGATCCTTGGGTGGTAGAGCACAAAACCTTTATTGAGAAGACGTATAATGACCGAGGCCAACAGAGGACGGACGGAGATATACTCAAAGAGCACAACTCATGTTTCACGCGTTGGTTCAAGCAGAAGCTTCTGTCGTACCCTTTACATGAAGATTCTTCCGCAGAAGAACAACTCATATTCACCTTGTCACAGGGCGCCGAGCACAACCTGATGACCTATGAGGCATACGATATCAACGGCTACACATTCTACATCGAGGACAAGGACATGAAGAGCGATGGTTATCAGAACTCCGGGGTAACGATGGAATCCTACACCGGTAAGGACAAGGACATATACTACGGAAGGATCGAGGAGATCTGGGAGCTGAGCTACGCTGGAGAGAAGGTGCCGATGTTCCGTGTCAGATGGGCCAAGAGCGTCCTAAAAGAAGACCGATATTTCACCACCATGGTTATACCCGAAGCCAAATCCAAGACCGCGGGCGCAAACGTCACCGCGAAAAATGAGCCATGGGTACTGGCTTCCCAAGTGGACCAATGCTTCTTCATTACCGACCGGCCAAAGCCCAGTCGTGTTGTCATGAGGAGAGGCAAAAGGAAGATCATCGGAATGGATGGAGTAGCCAATGAGCAAGACTTCGACAAGTACGGTGACCCGAGGATCGAACATGACGACAATGATGAAGTAGCAGCATACACCATGAGAAGAAGCAGGACCACCCTACCTAAAGGACGTCCGTTCCACAGAAGAACTCCATTTGCAAAAAGAAGGGAAAGAAGATTGTGAACAGATAGCTAGCTAAGATCGATTGTATTTAAATCGTAGCCTTCATTTCTCGATTGTATTTCATGGGCACTTTTTGAACTATCATGAATATTTTTAAATTTCATGGACACTCGATCTCGATCCCCCTCCATCTCGATCGCTATCCCACCTCGCCCAATCTGGTCCCCCTCGCCGCCGAGCACCCCCCGGTCCACCGGCCGCCGCTGCCGACCCCCCGCACCCTAGATTCCCCTACTCAACCGCCGCCGCCGACCCCCCGCACCCGTCCCCTACTCAACCGCCGCCGCCGACCCCCCGCACCCCCCGCACCCTCCCCCGCTCCACCGGCATTACTATTTGATGATATTTTAAAAAAAAATTATTATTGTCTTATAAAAAAATATTACTGTTATGATTTAAACAAGTTTGTACATATTTAAACACAAATAAGTATCAAACAGCATTTTAAATTCATAAAAAAATTGTGGAGCCTAGGAATCGAACCCAGGACCTCCTGGTGTGAGAATTGGCTGCTAACCAGTCGAGCTAGTAGAGGGAGCTTGATGTGGATCAGGTCAGGTGGAAGATAACCTGTTGGCTCGAGCAGAAATAAAAAAAATACTAATGGCGCACCAGGGCGAGGTGCTCCATTAGTATGGATGTACTTATGGCGCACCGAGGTGTGGTGCGCCATCAGTATTGTGCCGCCATCCATACTTCCTCCCCGACCCAAACCTATCCCCTCTCTCTCACTCGCCCTCGCCCTCGATCCCCTTCCCCTCTCCTATCCTGACGCCGCTGCCCCGCCGCCTTGATGCCGCCCCGACGCCCCGACGCTGCGACGCCGCCCTCTCCTCTCCCGATGCCGCCGCCCCGCTGCCCCGTCGTCCTCGTCTCCTCGGCGCCGCTCTCCCCATCGCCCCACCTCGTTGGACGCCATCGCCCCGCCGCCCTCGTCGCCGGTGGCCTCGACGCCGCCCCGACGCCGCCTCCACGCCTCGACGCCCGCCCTGCTCCTCCTCCGGCGCCTCTCCGCCCAGCCCAAGCCCAAGGCCGCTCCGCCTCCGCCATCGGACGAGGGCGCCGCAGCGTGGGCCCGTCGCGCGGCCGCGCTCTCGCTGCTGGGGCTCACCGGCGCCGTCGCCGCTAGTGCCTTCAGCGACCTCTCCGACCTCCGCGACGCCGCCCTCGACCTCTCCCTCCCGAAGCTCCTCCCCGACCACCTCCCCGGAGCTCGTTCTCTGCCCACCCAAGGTACCGTCTGAATGCTCCTCCTCTGTCACTGAATTTGTTCTGAATTAGCAGCAATAGATAGCAATAGTGCAGTTAGTTTGGTGGGGTTGAAACGAGGATTGGGGTCATGGAAGGAACACAAACATGATTAAAATCAGAGAGTTGATTAATTGGCAGCAGTGTGTGAGCCAATTCAGTAGGCAGCAATAGTTAAAATTGCATAGATAAAATTGCAACAGGCCAACAGGCCAACAGACGACATGTGTGTGGATGGGGAATACAAACAAAGGTTAAAATTGCATAGATAAGATAGAGCAGCAACAGGCCAACATCAATAGTGCAGTTAGTATATGGTGAAGTTGAAAGCATGTCAGAATGGGGGGATGGTGATTGAAGGAACACCAACATGATTAAAACCAGAAAGTTAAGTAATTGGCACATGGCAGCAGTGAGCTAAATTAAGTAGGCCATGGATAATACTCCGTCTGGTCTGCATCAAAATATAAGACACTATCATAAACGTCTTATATTTTGATACACGGAGGGAGTAAAAGGGAGGTTTGTTGGTGCATTCAGACGGTATCTATGCCAACATAACATATATATATACTAGTCTGTTAATACTTGTTTTGAGGGTACTTTTACTTCTTCTTTCCTGAGTTTTATTAGTGTACTTTTACTGTCTTCTATAGGTGACGTGTGAACCATTGCTTATGCCGATCGACTTACCGACTACCTATTTAATTGGTTTTCTTTTAAATCTTATAGTTCCCGTTGATTATAAACTGGCCGGCCGCGATCAATCAGTTGGTATTGATTTTGTCAGCAGACTTTGAGGTCAGTTTAACCTGTCATTTTTCAACATTACTCAACTAGTCTAAGTTACTGAGCAAAGTTATACACAGCATTCTAAGTTAGCTAGCCGATCGATTCCATGTGGCCAGAGATACAAGATTACTCAACAACATATCCTAGCAGCTAGAGGATGTTCGCGTGCATGACAAGGCTATAGGCATGCCGCATGCACCAACCGTTAATTAGCACAAGCTGATCATGTCGTTGTATAACTCCTTTGTTATAGCTCAATTTGTTGGGGAACGTAGCAGAAATTCAAAAATTTTCCTACGAGTCACCAAGATCGATCTATGGAGGGACTAGCAACGATGGGAAGGAGAGTGCATCTACATACCCTTGTAGATCACTAAGCGGAAGCGTTCAAGAGAACGGGGTTGAAGGAGTCGTACTCGTCGTGATCCAAATCACCGGAGATCCTAGTGCCGAACGGACGGCACCTCCGCGTTCAACACACCTACAGCCCGGTGACGTCTCCCACGCCTTGATCCAGCAAGGAGAGAGGGAGAGGTTGAGGAAGGCTCCATCCAGCAGCAGCACAACGGCGTGGTGGTGATGGAGGAGCGTGGTAGTCCAGCAGGGCTTCGCCAAGCACCGCGAGATATGAGGAGAAAGAGAGGTAGGGCTGCGCCAACGGGAGAAGAAACTCATGTGTTGGGCAGCCCCCAGGCCTCAAGTATTTATAGGGGGAGGGGAGGGGGCTGCGCCCCCTCTAGGGTTCCCTCCCCAAGGGTGGCGGCAGCCCCCAGATGCCATCTGGGCGGCGGCCAGAGGGGGAGAGAGGGGAGGCGCGCCTGGGGTGGGCCTTAGGGCCCATCTGCCCTAGGGTTTGCCCCCTCCCACTCTCCCTTGCGCCTTGGGCCCCATGTGGGGGGCGCACCAGCCCACCTGGGGCTGGTTCCCTCCCACACTTGGCCTATGCAGCCCTCCGGGGTTGGTGGCCCCACTTGGTGGACCCCCGGGACCCTCCCGGTGGTCCCGGTACGTTACCGATAAAACCCGAAACTTTTCCGGTGACCAAAACAGGACTTCCCATATATAAATCTTTACCTACGGACCGTTCCGGAACTCCTCGTGACGTCCGGATCTCATCCGGGACTCCGAACAACATTTGGTAACCACATACAAACTTCCTTTATAACCCTAGCGTCATCGAACCTTAAGTGTGTAGACCCTACGGGTTCGGGAATCATGCAGACATGATCGAGACGTTCTCCGGTCAATAACCAACAGCGGGATATGGATACCCATGTTGGCTCCCACATGTTCCACGATGATCTCATCGGATGAACCACGATGTCAAGGACTCAATAGATCCCGTATACAATTCCCTTTGTCTAACGATATAGTACTTGCCCGAGATTCGATCGTCGGTATGCCGATACCTTGTTCAATCTCGTTACCGGCAAGTCTCTTTACTCGTTCCGTAACACATCATCCCGCGATCAACTCTTTGATCACATTGTGCACATTGTGATGATGTCCTACCGAGTGGGCCCAGAGATACCTCTCCGTCACACAGAGTGACAAATCCCAGTCTCGATTCGTGCCAACCCAACAGACACTTTCGGAGATACCTATAGTGCACCTTTATAGCCACCTAGTTATGTTGTGACGTTTGGTACACCCAAAGCATTCCTACGGTATCCGGGAGTTGCACAATCTCATGGTCTAAGGAAATGATACTTGACATTAGAAAAGCTTTAGCATACGAACTACACGATCTTTGTGCTAGGCTTAGGATTGGGTCTTGTCCATCACATCATTCTCCTAATGATGTGATCCCGTTATCAACGACATCCAATGTCCATGGTCAGGAAACCGTAACCATCTATTGATCAACGAGCTAGTCAACTAGAGGCTTACTAGGGACATGGTGTTGTCTATGTATCCACACATGTATCTGAGTTTCCTATCAATACAATTATAGCATGGATAATAAACGATTATCATGAACAAGGAAATATAATAATAACTAATTTATTATTGCCTCTAGGGCAGATTTCCAACAGTCTCCCACTTGCACTAGAGTCAATAATCTAGTTCACATCGCCATGTGATTAACACTCACACGTCACATCGCCATGTGACCAACATCCAAAGAGTTTACTAGTGTCATTAAACTAGTTCACATCATCATGTGATTTAGACTCAATGAGTTCTGGGGTTTGATCATGTTTTGCTTGAGAGAGGTTTTAGTCAACGGGTCTAAAACATTCAGATCCGTATGTACTTTGCAATTCTCTATGTCATATTGTATATGCTGCTTCCACGCTCCACTTGGAGCTATTCCAAATGGTTGATCCACTATACGTATCCGGTTTGCTACTCAGAGTCATTCGGATAAGTGTTAAAGCTTGCATCGTCGTAACCCTTTACGCCGAACTCTTTATCACCTCCATAATCGAGAAACAAATCCTTATTCCTCTAAGGATAATTTTGACTGCTATCTGGTGATCTACTCCTTGATCACCTTTGTACCCTCCTGCCAGACATGTGGCAAGGCACATATCAGGTGTGGTACTTAGCATAGCATACTGTAGAGCCTACGTCTAAAGCATAGGGGATGACCTTCGTCCTTTCTCTCTTTTCTGCCGTGGTCGAGCTTTAACTCTTAACTTCATACCTTACAACTCAGGCAAGAACTCCTTCTTTGACTGATCCATCTTGAACACCTTCCAGATCATGTCAAGGTATGTGCTCATTTGAAAGTATTATTAAGCATTTTGATCTATCCTTATAGATCTTGATGCTCAATGTTCAAGCGGCTTAATCTGGGTTTTCAATTGAAAAACACCTTTCAAATAACCCTATATGCTTTCCAGAAATTCTACATCATTTCTGATCAACAATATGTCAACAACATATACTCATCAGAAATTCTATAGTGCTCCCACTCACTTCTTTGGAAATACAGGTTTCTCATAAACTTTGTATAAACTCAAAATCTTTGATCATATCATCAAAGCGTACATTCCAACTCCGAGATGCTTACTCCAGTCCTTAGAAGGATCGCTGGAGCTAGCATACCTTTTAGCATCCTTAGGATCGACAAAACCTTTCTGATTGTATCACATACAACCTTTCCTTATGAAAACTGTTAAGGAAACTCGTTTTGACAGCCATCTGCAAGATTTTATAAATGCAGCTAATGCTAACATGATTCCGACAGACTTTAAGCATCACTGCGGATGAGAAAATCTCATCGTAGTCAACTCCTTGAACTTGTGAAAAACTCTTCGCCACAAGTCGAGCTTCATAGATGGTGACATTACCATCCACGTCTGTCTTCTTCTTAAAGATCCATTTATATCAATGGCTTGCCGATCATTGGGCAAGTCCACCAAAGTCCATGCTTTGTTATGATACATGGATCCTATCTCGGATTTCATGGCTTCTAACCATTTGTCGGAATTTGGGCCCACCATCGCTTCTCCATAGCTCGTAGGCTCATTGTTGTCTAGCAACATGACCTTCAAGACAGGGTCACCGTACCACTCCGAAGCAGTGCGCGTCCTTGTCGTCCTACGAGGTTCGATAGTGACTTGATCTGAAGCTTCATGATCACTATCATAAGCTCCCACTTCAATTGGTGTAGGTGCCACAGGAACAACTTCCGGTGCCCTGCTACACACTGGTTGAAGTGATGGTTCAATAACCTCATCAAGTCTCCACCATCCTCCCACTCAATTCTTTCGAGAGAAACTTTTCCTCGAGAAAGGACCGTTTCTAGAAACAATCACTTTTGCTTTCGGATCTGAATTAGGAGGTATACCCAACTGTTTTGGGTGTCCTATGAAGATGCATTTTATCCGCTTTGGGTTCGAGCTTATCAACATGAAACTTTTTCACATAAGCGTCGCAGCCCCAAACTTTCAAGAAATGACAACTTAGGTTTCTCCAAACAGTGTCATCTCAACGGAATTACGTGGTACCCTATTAAAGTGAGTGCGCTTTTCTCTAATGCCTAACCCATGAATGACAGTGGTAATTCGATAAGAGACATCATGGTACGCACCATATACAATAGGGTGCAACTATGATGTTCGGACACACCATCACCACTATGGTGTTCCAGGCGGTATTAATTGTGAAACAATTTCCACAATGTCTTAACTGCGTGCCAAAGCTCGTAACTCAGATACTCATCTCTATGATCATATCATAGACATTTTATCCTCTTGTAACAATGATCTTCAACTTCACTCTGAAATTACTTGAACCATTCAATAATTCAGACTTATGTTTCATCAAGTAAATATACTCAGTATCTACTCAAATCATCCGTGAAGTAAGAACATAACGATATCCACTGCGTGCCTCAGCACTCATTGGACTGCACACATCAAAATGTGTTACTTCCAATAAGTTGCTATCTTGTTCCATCTTACTGAAATCGAGGCTTTTCAGTCATCTTGCCCATGTGGTATAATTTGCATATCTCAAGTGATTCAAAATCAAGTGAGTCCAAACGATCCATCTGCATGGAGTTTCTTCATGCGTATACACCAATAGACATGGTTCGCATGTCTCAAACTTTTCAAAAACGAGTGAGTCCAAAGATCCATCAACATGGAGCTTCTTCATGCGTTTTATACCAATATGACTTACATGGCATTGCCACAAGTAAGTGGTACTATCATTACTATCTTATATCTTTTGGCATGAAAATGTGTATCACTACGATCGAGATTCAATAAACCATTCCTTTAGGTGCAAGACCATTGAAGGTATTATTCAAACAAATAGAGTAACCATTATTCTCCTTAAATGAATAACCGTATTGCGATAGACATAATCCAATCATGTCTATGCTCAACGCAAACACCAAAAGACAATTATTCAGGTTTAATACTAATCTTGATGGTAGAGGGAGCGTGCGATGTTTGATCACATCAAACTTGGAAACACTTCCAACACATATCGTCAGCTCACCTTTAGCTAGTCTCCGTTTATTCCGTAGCCTTTTATTTCCAGTTACTAACACTTAGCAACCGAACCAGTATCTAATACCCTGGTGCTACTAGGGGTACTAGTAAAGTACACATTAACATAATGTATATCCAATATACTTCTATC
The DNA here is from genome assembly GCF_018294505.1 of Triticum aestivum. Lineage (NCBI taxonomy): Eukaryota > Viridiplantae > Streptophyta > Magnoliopsida > Poales > Poaceae > Triticum > Triticum aestivum. Next base: position 668,115,937 of record NC_057803.1, read on the forward strand.
GACCTTGCCAGCCTTCTCATCTACCAAGTATCTAGGGTAATTCTGCTCCAGTGGCTGTTCCCCTTATTACAGAAGCACTTAGTCTTGGGTTTGGGTTCAACCTTGGGTTTCTTCACTAGAGCAGCAACTGATTTGCCGTTTCATGAAGTATCCCTTCTTGCCCTTGCCCTTCTTAAAACTAGTGGTTTCACCAACCATCAACAATTGATGCTCCTTCTTGATTTCTACTTTCGCGGTGTCAAACATCGCGAATACCTCAAGGATCATCATATCTATCCCTGATATGTTATAGTTCATCACGAAGCTCTAGCAGCTTGGTGGCAATGACTTTGGAGAAACATCACTATCTCATCTGGAAGATCAACTCCCACTCGATTCAAATGATTGTTGCACTCAGACAATCTAAGCACAAGCTCAACGATTGAGCTTTTCTCCCTTAGTTTGCCGGCTAAGAAAATCGTCGGAGGTCTTATACCTCTTGACATGGGCACGAGCCTGAAATCCCAATTTCAGCCCTCGAAACATCTCATATGTTCTGCGACATTTCAAAAACGTCTTTGGTGCCTCAACTCTAAACCGTTTAACTGAACTATCACGTAGTTATCAAAACGTGTATGTCCGATGTTCGCAACATCCACAAACGACGTTTGGGGTTCAGCACACTGAGCGGTGCATTAAGGACATAAGCTTTCTACTGTCTGCATAATCGCTACTATCAACTTTCAACTATATTTTCTCTAGGAACATATCTAAACAGTGGAACTAAAGCGCGAGCTTACGACATAATTTGCAAAGATCATTTGACTATGTTCATGATAATTAAGTTCATCTTATGAACTCCCACTCAGATAGACATCCCTCTAGTCATCTAAGTGATTACATGATCCAAGTCAACTAGGCCGTGTCCGATCATCACGTGAGACGGACTAGTCATCATCGGTGAACATCTTCATGTTGATCGTATCTACTATACGACTCATGCTCGACCTTTCGGTCTCTTGTGTTCCGAGGCCATGTCTGTACATGCTAGGCTCGTCAAGTCAACCTAAGTGTTTCGTGTGTGTAAATCTGGCTTACACCTGTTGTATGTGAACGTAAGAATCCATCACACCCGATCATCACGTGGTGCTTAGAAGCAACGAACTTTCGCAACGGTGCACAGTTAGGGGGAACACTTTCTTGAAATTTTAATGAGGGATCATCTTATTTACTACCGTCGTTCTAAGAAAATAAGATGCATAAACATGATAAACATCACATGCAATCAAATAGTGACATGATATGGCCAATATCATTTTTCTCCTTTTGATCTCCATCTTCTTGGCTCCATGATCATCATCGTCACCGGCATGACACCATGATCTCCATCATCATGATCTGCATCATTGTGTCTCCATGAAGTTGTCTCGCCAACTTATTACTTCTACTACTATGGCTACCGGTTAGCAATAAAGTAAAGTAATTACATGGCGTTGTTCAATGACACGCAGGTCATACAATAAATAAAGACAACTCCTATGGCTCCTACCGGTTGTCATACTCATCGACATGCAAGTCGTGATTCCTATTACAAGAACATGATCAAACTCATACATCACATATCATTCATCACATTCTTCTTGGCCATATCACATCACATAGCATACCCTGCAAAAACAAGTTAGACATTCTCTAATTGTTGTTTGCATGTTTTACGTGGCTGCTATGGGTTTCTAGCAAGAACGTTTCTTACCTACGCAATACCACAACATGATATGCCAATTGCTATTTACCCTTCATAAGGACCCTTTTCATCGAATCCGTTCCGACTAAAGTGGGAGAGACTGGCACCCGCTAGCCACCTTATGCACCAAGTGCATGTCAGTCGGTGGAACCTGTCTCACGTAAGTGTACGTGTAAGGTCGGTCCGGGCCGCTTCATCCCACAATACCGTCGAAACAAGATTGGACTAGTAACGGTAAGCATATTGAACAAAATCAACGCCCACAACTACTTTGTGTTCTACTCGTGCAAAGAATCTACGCAATAGGCCTAGCTCATGATGCCACTGTTGGGGAACGTAGCAGAAATTCAAAATTTTTCCTACGAGTCACCAAGATCTATCTATGGAGAGACTAGCAACGAGGGGAAGGAGAGTGCATCTACATACCCTTGTAGATCGCTAAGTGGAAGCGTTCAAGAGAACGGGGTTGAAGGGGTCGTACTCGTCATGATCCAAATCACCGGAGATCCTAGTGCCGAACGGACGACACCTCCGCGTTCAACACACGTACAGCCCGGTGACGTCTCCCACGCCTTGATCCAGTAAGGAGAGAGGGAGAGGTTGAGGAAGGCTCCATCCAGCAGCAGCACAACGGCGTGGTGGTGATGGAGGAGCGTGGTAGTCCAGCAGGGCTTCGCCAAGCACCACGAGATATGAGGAGAAAGAGAGGTAGGGTTGCGCCAACGGGAGAAGAAACTCATGTGTTGGGCAGCCCCCAGGCCTCAAGTATTTATAGGGGGAGGGGAAGGGGCTGCGCCCCCTCTAGGGTTCCCTCCCCAAGGGTGGCGGCAGCCCCAGATGCCATCTGGGCGGCGGACAGAGGGGGAGAGAGGGGAGGCGCGCCTGGGGTGGGCCTTAGGGCCCATCTGCCCTAGGGTTTGCCCCCTCCCACTCTCCCTTGCGCCTTGGGCCCCATGTGGGGGGCGCACCAGCCCACCTGGGGCTGGTTCCCTCCCACACTTGGCCTATGCAGCCCTCGGGGTTGGTGGCCCCACTTGGTGGACCCCCGGGACCCTCCCGGTGGTCCCGGTACGTTACCGATAAAACCCGAAACTTTTCCGGTGACCAAAACAGGACTTCCCATATATAAATCTTTACCTACGGACCATTCCGGAACTCCTCGTGACGTCCGGGTTCTCATCCGGGACTCCGAACAACATTTGGTAACCACATACAAACTTCCTTTATAACCCTAGCGTCATCGAACCTTAAGTGTGTAGACCCTACGGGTTCGGGAATCATGCAGACATGACCGAGACGTTCTCCGGTCAATAACCAACAGCGGGATCTGGATACCCATGTTGGCTCCCACATGTTCCACGATGATCTCATCGGATGAACCACGATGTCAAGGACTCAATCGATCCCGTATACAATTCCCTTTGTCTAACGGTATAGTACTTGCCCGAGATTCGATCGTCGGTATGCCGATACCTTGTTCAATCTCGTTACTGGAAGTCTCTTTACTCATTCCGTAACACATCATCCCGCGATCAACTCTTTGATCACATTGTGCACATTGTGATGATGTCCTACCGAGTGGGCCCAGAGATACCTCTCCATCACACGGAGTGACAAATCCCAGTCTCGATTCGTGCCAACCCAACAGACACTTTCGGAGATACCTGTAGTGCACCTTTATAGCCACCCAGTTACGTTGTGACGTTTGGTACACCCAAAGCATTCCTACGGTATCCGGGAGTTGCACAATCTCATGGTCTAAGGAAATGATACTTGACATTAGAAAAGCTTTAGCATACGAACTACATGATCTTTGTGCTAGGCTTAGGATTGGGTCTTATCCATCACATCATTCTCCTAATGATGTGATCCCGTTATCAATGACATCCAATGTCTATGGTCAGGAAACCGTAACCATCTATTGATCAACGAGCTAGTCAACTAGAGGCTTACTAGGGACATGGTGTTGTCTATGTATCCACACATGTATCTGAGTTTCCTATCAATACAATTATAGCATGGATAATAAACGATTATCATTAACAAGGAAATATAATAATAACTAATTTATTATTGCCTCTAGGGCATATTTCCAACACAATTTGGTTCAGCTAGCTGTATCTAGGATTATCCATGCAACGAGTGGTCAAAACCAAGAAACTAAGAAAAACTGCACTTGCCAAACATCTCTATAGTTTTGCTAAAACTGAGAAAAACTGCAGTTTTTAGAAACCAAAGTATTCATTGCCCACACATTGGAATACCGAGGTTTTCAATTACCATGGTTTTGGAATAACCGTGTTGCCAAACTAGGCCTTAGCAGTTAAGTCTTAACGTGGTTTGCATTCATTTGCAATTACACTTGTTTTTGCCTCCACTTGATGGAGCCGACAGCTTCCGTTTACCTGAAATGAGTCTTCTTGTTTTGCGGTGCTCATTTTTTTCTAAGTGCACTGCAGTACTTGTTCCTTTGTGCACCATAAGTAAAATTAGCTAATTTTATTAAAATGTATCATGTCACTCTCCGTGACTCTCTCTTTTTAAGTCCACATTCTGTTGGTGGCTTGGTTAACTCCTAGGGTTTTAGCAGTTATGTATAAAAAACATTCTGATCCAGTATTGCTTGTAGTGGTTTGTCCAAAATGTTGAATGATACTGCTTGGAGATGCATATATTGTTTCACCTCTTCACATGCCAATGTATTTTCCATGTTGTGATGAAGGCCCTTTTTGCCTTGTCCACCCGAGAGGCCCTTGAGTTTGCTGGAATGTCGATTAACTTCCGTTCCAGCAAATTCGGGTACTCCATATGTCCTATTTTCAGCAAAGGTCATGCTGAAATTTTCCGTGAATTTTAGCATGACTTTGCTAAAAATAGGACATATGGGGTACTTGTGACTAATGCATGGGCCGGGGTACTTGTGACTAATGATGAAAGCTTAGGCTTTTAGGGTGCCTCAGCGTCGAAAAACCCTCAATGATAAAAGCTTAGCTTTTAGGATGCCTCGGTGTCGACAAACCCTAAATGATGAGACCATGATCTTGTTCCTTGACAATAACCAACTTTTTGACCAAACTTTGTTCCTATTTAGAGAGAAACATGGCCAACAACGATGAGGCCGGGGGTTCAGGCCGCAAGGCATTCTGGGAGCTGTCCCAGGAGATGGAGGAACAACCTCACTTGTATGAGGACGCCGCCTTCCCCACCGATCCTGAGACCACTGATGGTACCGCCGAGGATGACCCCACTGATGCCACCACTGATGGTGCCGCCGAGGATGCCACCACTGATGATGGCGGCGTACGCACAGATGGCAGCCAACCGAAGAGGCAACGGAAGGACCGGCGCCTGACCGTGCTCCGCACCCTCAAGGAGGAAGTTACTGAAGTGGACTCCGACGGGAATCCAACGGTGCCCGAACGAATAGTCAAGGGGTACTCGCTTTAGCTCGGGTGCATTCTCCGGAGCACCGTCTCGATCAACACCGAGAACCTGAGGCATCCTGACCGAGGGAATTTGCGCAACCTCCTCTTCACGAAGCTGCACGAACGATACAAGTTCCCAGCTGATTTTGAAAACACAAGCCTCAAAGGGAATAAAGTGAACAATGCTGTCCTCACGAAGATGAGCAAGGCCCTGTCTACTTGGAAAAGCAATGTGAAGAGAATGATCGAGAAAGGTGAGAGTTATGAGAAGATCAAGGAGAAAAATCCTTCGATCACCGAAGATGACTACAACAACTTCAAGATCAATTGCTCGAGCACCGCAAACTCCCAATCAAGTCAGTGGGGGAAAGAAATGCGGGAGCTGAACTTAGGGGAACACAAACTCGGTCCCGACGGTTACAGAGTGGCAGAGCCTATATGGGACAAGGAGGATGCGGAGCGTGCCGAGCAAGGCCTACCGCCCCGCTTCGAGAAATACAACGGTAACAAGCAGACCAGGAACTATGTCAGGGCCCGGTACAAGGAGGACCCGATAACAAAGGATCTTACCACGGATCCGAAGACCAGGGCGCTTGAGCTTGTTCTGGTAAGGAATACACCCCCGCGTAATTAGCTCCATATGGTTGCATTCTAATTAATGAAGCCAAATTTCTAAATGGTTCACATTCCTTCCGTAGGAGACTGAAAGCAGTAGCGCGGGGTCGACTAAGAGCAACCCTTGGGACACCACTCTAAATAGGGCGTTGAATGTAATGAAGAACAAGGATAAGCTCAGTAAGCCGACGTCAGCTGGTCGTGTGGCCGGCAAAGGCTTGTCCACAAAATGGGGGTCATACTATACCGCTGGTGTGCGGAAGGAGAAAAAGACCAGCTCAGAAAGCCAGGCGCGCGAGGTTCAAGAACTCAAGGCACAGGTGGCGCGGATTCCGGAGATTGTCCAAGAGCAAGTGCAACAACAACTCGGAGCGATGATCACCGCCATTGTGCCTACCTTGATCCAGGGGTTGAGTGCGTGGATTGCAGGCGACCAACAGGGGCCGCCCCCGATTCCTAGCTTCACGGCCAGCAACTCGCAGAATGCGATGGCGGGGCCATTGGTGTCTCCGGCGGAGGCGGCATTGGTGTCTCCGACACCGGCACGGGAGCTTAATGCACCCGGGTGTACGCCGGCCGGCACCTCTGCAGCAAGCGGCCCCTCCGTCAACTGCACGCCCGCCGTTGGCGGTGCCTCGACATTAGCCGAGCTCGACGCCATCATCATGGTAACTAATTAAGCCTCTCTCGGTCGAGGACTTCATCTCCTTGCCTTTGACTGGGCATCCCTGACGCCCTACATGTTTTCGCAGGGTGCCGCCGACGTTTCGTGCACTCTCCTGTACTTCGTGAACAACGAGTTGGTTGATGTCGCCAAGGGCAAAATCATTCAACCGGGCAACCCCTTGTTCCACGGTACCCAGATGCCACCCAACTTGTTTAGGGTTGAACTGGTTCGGGTGCTGCCAGGCTGCGATGAGTTGTTACCTCCGATTCGACCCGTCGGGGCCGACGATGATGACGTGATGACCCTCAACGCCTGCCTGAGCTGGCCCCTGCTTTGGCCGAAGAGCCAGATTCGTTTGGGGGCGGGGGACACCACCCCAAAGACAACACCGCCAGTCGTGCCGGCGCCAAGTCGGCCCCATGGCAAGACCGCCGCAACGGTGCTGGACATCCCTATGCCACTGGATCCAAACATGCATATGGCACAGGATCAGAACGACGACGACGACGATACATTTGGCAACGTCGATCAGTACTTTGCCGAACATGGGTACGATGGCGACTTCATGGGGCCTGCTTCTCAAGAACCCAACCCAACAAAAGACATGCGCGATCTAGCTGGTACCGCGGAGAAGCCAAGTTGCAACAGGCGTCGTCTGCCGTTCAGCTCTCAGGAGACGCCTCCAGCTGCCGACTTCACCGAGCCTCAGATAGGCGAGGTGCGAAATATTATCAGCCCAAACACACTCAAGAAGGCGGTCTGTGAGCAGAACTCGGTCCCATTACAGGAGAAGAAGAAGGCACGCAAAAGAAAGACTAACAAGGGTGCGAGCCAGCCGGCACCGAGTACGATCCGTGCTCAGGACGGGCCACCTTCACCTGAGGATATCTCGAGGAGGGTGCATGTGGCGGGTAGGGCGATGCTACCGACAAATATGCTCAATGCTGCAACCGGTGCTATGCGGAGTCTGCATGACAGTGTTCTTTCTTTGGAGAAGCGGCGTCTCAGAGAGAAGGATGTGGCATACCCGGTTTTCGCGGCCAAGGTGCCAGAGGGCAAGGGCTTTGTGGATAACTCCATCGGCGTACGATCGTCCTGCGGTTTGATGACATCCACGCTATGATGAACCTTCATCCGCTGCACTACACCTTCGTTCGGCTATTTTCGCTGAGTATGGAGATGCGGATCATTCGCGACAAGACCCCGGACATCGTGATAGTCGACCCCTTCTACATGCGTGCCAAGATCTTGGGCAGCGCTGGGGACCGGCAAGTCGCGAGTTCTTACCTCGAAGGCGTCATTCTGGCAAACCAAGATAAGGATAACTTCCTCGTGCCTTACTTTCCTGAGTAAGTCCTCCCCTCAACCGGCCCGTAACATATGAATTCTTAGATTTCGATCGTTTTTCTTTTAACATTCCGTGTTTTCTGCAGTGACACACATTGCACGCTCATCCTCCTAAGCCCCAAATATTCCATGGCCACGTATTTCGACCCGGACCGTCAGTCGAACGTAGACTACACAAATGTCAAGAAGGTTCTTGATGATGTTCTCCCCGGCTACGCCAAATCTGGAGGCACCTTCACCAGGCCTATTCGTAAGTACGGCAAGCACGTGTTCTCCCACAATACGATGTTCTGCTGCGTCAAGCAGCCGCCTGGCGGTCAGAAGGGTGCCTACTACGCCATCCATCACATGCGGGCGATCGTACGGGACCATCATCAACTTCTGCTACCGAGTAAACTCAAAGATTGGGCCGCGAGCGTGTCGGCAATCCAGGACGCGGACATCAGACAAGAATTCTTTCGCATCCAGTCGGAGTTTGCGGAAATCATCCATCAAGATGTCCTTCGTACCTCGGGGCAGTTCTACCTCAGAAATCAACCGTCCAACAGTGACATCGACACAATGCTACAAATGCAGGCTGACAACGCCCGTTCTTTCATGACTCCCACGATAGACGGCGGCTTCATCCACGCTCCGGTCCCTTGAGTCGAGTCGAAAGCAGTGATGCTGTGTCTAGTTCTGAAACATCGATTGGCTCATGTTGTAATTAAACTTTAATGAACTTGTAGTATGTCTCTTTGGTTTCGAGAGTCGTTCAACTTAGATGTAATCGATGCTATTAATGTCTTGCTTTTCTCTTCCGATCGTTCTGTTGCATACTTATATATTGCTTATGTATTGTCTGTGAATTGGTACTAACGTTTCGTTTGGCTAGTGCATAGCGATGCCGTCGTATGTCGTGTACAAGGGTAAGGTTCCCGGAGTCTACGACGACTGGGAGGAGTGTCGGAGACAGGTTCACCGATTCAGCGGTAACAGTTACAAAGGGTACACCACTAGGGCCGAGGCCGAATCTAGATACGCCCGCTATCTAGCGGGAGAGGGGAGGGAGCGTTGGAGGAACCGGATGAAGACGAGTTTCATCGTGATGATGCTCATCGTGATGACCGCAGCTCTCTTCTATGTGATGGTAGTTTAGATGATCGATATCGACTTGTAATGTGAAGACAAACTCGCTACTCGCGGTCTCGAGACTTGTAATATAATGTTCTATCTTTGTTTGGTCTTTTCAATTCGGAGACTAATATGATGAATTGTATTCAGAGACTAATATGATGAATTGTATTCAGAGACTAATCTTCTATTGTATTCGATGAATCTGTTGTTGATGTGTGCTGTCTATATTTTGTCCAATTATACATTTTGTAACCTGTGCAAAAAACAGAAAATAAAAAAATAAAAAAAACTAATATTCATACTAATGGCACATCACATCATAGTGCGCCATTAGTATGCCAAAGGATACTAATGGCGCATCATTAAACAGTGCGCCATTAGTATGCCGAAGTTACTAATGGCGCATCTTGTTGTTGTGCGCCATTAGTATGCCAAAGCACCTGGGTATACATGGCCCCCTGGGAGGCATACTAATGGCGCACTGTTGTATATACTAATGGCGCATCCAGTGGTGCGCCATTAGTATACCAGATACTAATGGCGCACCAGTGGTGCGCCATTAGTAAAATATACTAATGGCGTGGCACTAATGGCGCACCACTAATGCACCATTAATGGCCAAATTAGGTGCGCCATTAGTAGGCCTTTTCCTAGTAGTGTAAACCAGTGCGGTAGCCCCTCGGCTAGCGAGGTGGGACTAAACTTGCGCACCGCCTGGAGCCAGCGCACCCCCTTTATTACCGGGCCGTGGCTCCAACCGGTACTAAAGGGGGGGGCCTTTAGTACCGGTTGGAGCCACCATCCGGTACTAAAGGGGGGGGGGCGCTTCCCGCCGCTTGGCCTAGCCAAAACAGACCTTTAGTACCGGTTGGTGGCTCCAACCGGTACCAAAGGTCCATCCTATATATACAACACTTGAAAAAAATTCAATTTCCCTCTATTTCTTCCCTTCCTCCCTCCGTCGCGCCGCCCTGCCCCGATCGACGTCGTCCCCGTCGATGTCGCCACCCCCGCCCCTCGTCGCCGACCCCGGCCGTCCCCGCCCCTCGTCGCCGCCCCCGTCGACGTCGCTGCCCCAGCCATCCCCGTCCCCGTCGTCCCCGTCGCTGCGCCCCGCCCCGCCCCGTCATCGCCGCCTCGTCCCGTCGCCCCAGCCGCCCCGCCCTGTCGTCGCCGCCCCGTCCCGTCGCCTCGTCGTCGCCGCCCCGTCGTCACCTCGCCGGTGAGCTCGCCCCGGCCGCCATGTCCACACACACACACACACTACACACACACACACAGACTACACACACACACACACACTACACACACACACATTAGTTTGTTTGTTATAAATTTTTCTGTTTTTTAGTTATAGAAATGTTAGAAATTATTCTGTTTTTTAGTTATATAAATATTAGAAATGTTAGTTATATAGAAATGTTATAAATGTTTTCTGTTTTTTAGTTATAGAAATATTTATAGAAATGTTAGCAATTTTTCTGTTTTTTAGTTATATAAATATTAGAATTGTTATAGAAATGTTAGTTATATAATCAGGAAATTTTAGAATTAGTTTTAGTTAGATGAATTAGATTAATGTCAAATTGTTAGAATTTGCATATATATAGAATTTTAGTTATCACAATCCAATCATTTAAAAAATGTTACTTTTTGCGGGCATATAGTATTTGTTCTCGACGATATGCCCGACCCGCATCCTCGCGGTCGACCCGTTCGCGACGACGTCCTGCTTCAGAGGACCCATGTCCGGGACTGGGCTCCGCCGGGCTGGCACTGGGAGGTGCTACCTGGAGGGGCGCGCCGCTTGGTGAGGAACCCGACCTCGGGTCCCGTCGTCGACCCTGATCTTCTTTGGTGGCGTTCGCGTGGGCCACATTCGGTGCAGAGGCAGCCGGCCCTGCCGGAGGTGGTGCGTCGCCGTGTCAGGGAGGAAGATGAGCACGTCCATCGCTACATGGCTGCTATGGATGATGTCAGGTTCTCCACTACTTGGCGGGTTCTTTGGGTAGATGACCGGAGATATGATCCTGTGATGGTTCCTTCTCTTTGGGTGTGCACCGCCCGTGCCCCAGGAACCGCGAGTGGCGCCCTAGATTCTTCTGTAGTACTCGATCTTTATTAGGTACCTAGCCAGTGATGTATTCGATATATAATATTCGAGACGATGTATTCGAGATTATATATATTAAGACAATGATGTATTCGAGATTATATATTCAAGACGATGTATTCGAGATTCAGTTTTTCCTTATTGATTAATTGCATCCATGCATTGTAATTTGAATACTAAATTGTTTTATATTTCTTCTGTATTAATTAGTAAAGTAAAAGCTATGGCGGACAATACCGACAGAGAGAGAGAAGAGGAATTGTTCGACATCATATGCAGCCCTCACAGGCTAGATGATCTGATTGAAGATGACGGCTCCCAATATCTGAACAATACCGGAGAGGGTGATGAAAAGATATTCGATCTCGACGACCGATCTGATGAAGTCATGAACTATGATTATGATGACACAGACAATGTTTGTGATGACACAGACAATGTTGATCTTCAAATAACAAAGACTACCGGCGAGGTATATTTATATAAGCATGCATCCTGGTGATCATCACATGTTTTTTTTGAAGATATATTAACGAATCGATCTTTCTTCTTTCAGCCCTCCGGATAGAGCAAATCTGCTTCTACAGACAGCAAGACAAAGCGAGGCCCGGGCAGATTGTTGAAGGATGGTGTAAAGTACCACATCGAATCCACCAAACTTAGTGGAGAACCCCTCATGCCTAAGAACGTTGCGGACAAGTGGACTCGTCAGTGTGGAGTTCTTGTGAAGGACAAACTCCCGATCTCCATTCAAGAATGGAAAGAGCCTAAGACTAAACGTCCAGGTGTTACTTGGGTCGACGACAGAGCTAAAAAAGACCTGGTGAAATCTCTGATGGAACATTTCACCCTACCAGATCATTTCACTAAAGCAGATGTGGAGAAAGTCAAGGCCACTGCTCTTAAGAAGATGGCAATTGCATTCAACACCCACAAGAAAACTGTATGTGACAACTACCTCGCTAATGAAAGGAAGACTCCAGATTTCAAGGGAACACTGGAGAAGCAAAGAGAACACTGGGACGATTTCGTGACCTTCAAGGATTCAGAATTATCTAAGGAACGGTCGATGAAAAACAAGGCAAATGCCGCAAGAAAGATGCAGTTCCATAGGCTGGGTCCAGGTGGCTACGTGGTGGGATTGCCTAAGTGGGATAAGTCTGAGCAAGAGATGGAGGGTGTAGGGGTCACTCCGATTACTAGGAGCTGGCCCCCAGGTGCAGAACTTGGTTCTATGCGCATGGGGGGCGTTGGACCCGAAGACAGGCCTGGTTTTGAAGAAGGCAAGTCTAAAAGGAGCCGAACAAAAGATACTTGACGCAATAGAAGAAGCTCGAGCGGGGGTGTTCACGCCCAATAGAGAGAACGACGAGCTTACGCGCGCCCTGGGAAATCATGAACACCCGGGGAAGAACACGAGGCATGGGCGTTATTCCCTGGTATGAGGGCTTTTCGGACTGGAATGACGACTACAGGTCCCGTGCAAGAAAGAAGATGGATGAGGAGAAGAAGAGGAAGCTGGAGGAGGAGCAGAGGAAGCAGGACGCAGAATGCCTTCAAGGCCTAGAAGCAAGGCACGCGGACCTGGCACTCAAATTCCAGCAGCAGCAGCAGCAGATCGACTCACTTAGCCAGGAAAGGGGGTCTCAGCAACGGCAACAACAAGCGAATGATCGTCCAGCATTGGATAGCACCATCCCATCCATGCCGAGAAGCAGCGTTGGTTCTGCCCCAGGCAACACACTGCTGGATACATACCCTGTGGATGACATCATAGAGAACACTAACTGTGAGCTACACTCCAAAATGAAGAACATATCCATGAAGGTGGTGGACGGCGTTGCTTTTCCAGTTACCCCCGAAGCAACCTACCATTGCATCCCGATTACAGAGGGCTATGCTCGTGTCATGGTTGATGAAGTGGTGGACCCATATTCAGGGCTAACGCTTGACATTCCTGGAGGTGAAGACGAGCGCACACTGGGAGAGGCCATACATCGTATCATCCTATCGAGAAAGGATTGCATCATCTTTCGAAGTCCACCGACACCGCGTCGTCTGCCGACTCCTCCTCGAAGTCCGCCACCGAGTCAGCAGACTCCCGCTCCTCCAAGTCCACGAACGCGTGAGACGACTCCTCCTCGAAGTCCGCCACATCCTCCAAGTCCCCGAACGCGTGAGCTGACTCCTCCGGTTTCAAGTCCGGCACAGCCTCATGCCACTTCTCCGGTTTCAAGTCCGGCACCGTGTCAGGCCACACCTCCTGCTTCAAGTCCGGCACATTGTCAGGCCACTTCTCCTGGTCCAACTCCACGTCAGCCGTCTCCGCCGTCTCAGCAATCGCAGAAGAGACATGCCACAACTTTGGTGCGTAGCGGTACGAGTCAACGTAGTTCAGGAAGTACAGGCAGAGACAAGCGATATAACTATGGTCCAAGCCTCGCTCCTCTTCCTCAGAGGCCTTACGACATGACTAAGGAGCAAAACGCAGCCATAGTGCAAGCCCAAGTGGACGCCCATTTTGGACCGAAACCGGCACCGCCGCCAAAGGAGAAAGTGCCTGAGAAAGTAATTGACCACTTCATTCGTATGGATAGAGAACCAGCTCCCAAGCCTGTTGACTCGGACTATGAGCACCAAATCAGGAAACTACATCGAGAACGGCTAAAGAAGGAAGCGAGCTCGAGCTCGAGCCAACAAGCAGTTGGCAAAAAATGCGGGAAAACCGTTCCCCAGTTGGGAGAACAGGCGGCGCAAGCGATCCCCCCGCTTGTTGTGCCAACAACACATGAGAGGAGTAGTACGCCCGCCAAATATTATTGTGGGCAAACTGTTAGCGTTCCCCAGCATGGCGATGTGGTAATAACGGAGGATCATATAATGCAGGCTCAAATGCTCAATATCTCTGTTGGACAACTCCTCGAAATCGAGCCCATGCCTACGCTTAGAGAATCGGAAATAGCATGGAAATATGTCCGGGGCCAACCTTTGGTCCATCCAGACAAGGTCAAGGACCTCCCAACGAGAATGTATCAATTGCATCAATGGTACATGAACATTACCAAGATTTCCAATCGAGAGTCCCTCATGGTGAATGTCAAGCATGAGCATTATTACCATGAGAAAGCTCTGGCCATTGAGTATCTAAAACTATTTCAGTTATACAATCAAGACGCACTCGACAAGTCTATCGTCAGTTGCTATTGTCTGTAAGTGATTTCTTTCTGTAATTTAAGTCTCAAGCTAGTTATGTAGTGATAATTTTGAGCAATCATTACATGTAATTATCCTCACTATATTCTTTTTCTGTGGTATTATATGCAGGATGAAGATGTATGAAATGAAAAAAGTTGGACGCTATGGCGTTGGGTTCATTGACCCAAATATCATTAATGAGGACATATGACAGATTGAATATTGTAAAGATGCTGTAGAGCAAAGCATGCTAGAGTTCTTGAAGCTCCTCAATAGCAATGAAGATATACTACTTCCTTACAACTTCCCGTGAGTCACACTGTCTTGTACTACAAATTCTGTTTTTTTGCTTACTAGCTAGCTAGATGTTAATAATTAAGTGTATACGGTTTACGATAGTTGATTAATTTTATGCATATGCCCGCTTAATTAAGACATGCAAACGTGTGCGTATGCAGTTGGCACTGGGTATTGATAGACATTAAAGTTGAGGAAGGAAAAAGTTGAACTACTGGACTCACTAACTAAAGAAGATAAAGACTACACCATCGTGAAGGGGATAGTCAACAGGTAATTTCAATCATTATTAACTATATATATCTCGGCCTATTAATTATTAGTTCATCATTTCCTGATATGAACTATTTAATAACCCCTTTATTAATTTTCTTTGCCGGCGGGCAGGGCATAGGAAAAGTTCATCAAGGTGACTCCAGGCAAGTGGGCAAAAAAGTTGCTTTGGCATCGACCCAAGGTAAGTAATTAAGTAGTACTAGCTAGCTACCATCTCTTTAATTCTTGTTTCAATATCATTAATTAATTATCATGCTTGATTAATCATTATCTGATTCAATTCCATTCTCGTAAAGGCCCTGAAGCCGGCGCCGGGGAATAATATGTGTGCATTCTATGTTTGCGAGAACATTCGCATGATGACGTGCGAAAGGAGCAGATCTGATAGACATGACTGGGTACGTTTGTCAGAACACTATTCACACCATTATCGATATGTAGTCACACAACTAACACACATGCATATTGATCTCCTTCTTAACAATTCAGATCGGTGCGGGATAAGCTCCTACCATCGGACCGCATACTACCACTTCAAGAGGAAATAGCCGGATTTTTGCTCGACCAGGTCATAGATCCCAAAGGAGAATACTATTACCCGCTACCGCCCCCATGAACCACTTGTCATCGTGCTCCGGAGGCACCAAAGGCAACATATGTAGGAGAAACTGTATATGTATATACATGTGTATGTGTGAATAATTAATGGTATTGGTTTGTGAGACATTCAATGATATATATATATATATATATATATATATATATATATGCGGTTCTACGTAATTGAATGGAAAATAAATCAACCCCCCCCCCCAAATATTTAGTACTGGTTGGTGTTACCAACCGGTACTAATGCCCTACGTGCACCCGGGCCTGGCTCGTGCCACGTGGTGGCACTTTAGCGTCGGTTCGTGACGAACCGATACTAAAACGGGGGGGGGGGGGGGGAGGGCTTCAGTCCCCACTCTTTAGTGCTGGTTGGTGAACCGGCACTAAAGGCCATTACGAACCGGCACTAAAAACCGGTTCTGCACTAGTGTAACTAAACTAAGAAGGAAAAATTTACAATGGGTAGCCGTACATTACTTTCCCTTTCTTCATTATATACTTGAGGTTTGTCATGCATAAAGTAACAAGTATCTATTTACTACTTGGAATTAATGAACTAGCATTAGAAACCTGAAGTTGTGCAACACTGGCCATCCTTTGGATAATAAAAAAAGAACATATTTTCCATCTTTGCATTGGTAAGACTACAACAAATAATCAAATATATTGGACACCATATTACTTGTCCTTGAAATGTGCCAACTAAAATGAAATACCTAGGCCTCACCTGCCCTGGATGTCATGTGTTCAATCATGCAAAGTTTAAACATACATAATTCATGTGATGTCTATCTGGTTAACCTTAGCTATGCTATCAAAGTGAAAATGCAAGCCTTAATTATAACCTATGCTGAATATAGACCAGGAATCAAAAGTAATCAGTCATAAGCGAATGTTGCAAATTTTGAGAACACAAATTCTAGAGTAAACACGATTGTTATCAGTTCCACCAATATTCATGAACAACACACGAAATAGATAAGCAGGAGATGTTGTAGAGCAGAGAGCAGAGGTACAAGTGCTCACTGAAGAAGATCGTAGGTGATGCAGCGGCCGCAGTGCAGGTCGGCTACCACCGTCGCGTGGCAGGGGAGGCTGTCACATGATGCACGGGATGCACGGCCTTGCCGGAGACGCTACAAAGGAGGTCGGAGTTGATGCCATAGAGCCCAACGCGCGCGAGATCGAGCTGGGGGGCGCCATCCAGGGGTGGAGAGGGCGCGGTGTCTGACGGGGAGGAGCCGCCGGAGACGAGCCGGTGATGGAAGCGACGCCGCAGCCGAAACCCTAGCCATGGGCGAGGGGTCGTGGGCGAGCGCCGAAGGCCAGGAGTGGCGGATCCAGCAGGACCAGAGGACGAAGGGGGTGGGAGACCAGCTCGCCGGTGTGTTGCGAGGTGGTGGATGTCGCCGGACTCGATGGTGTTGGTCGCGACGTGAGGGTCGCACGAGACAGAGAGTTGGGTCGCGAGAGGGGTAGATAGGTGGGGGATGCAGCGGATCTGACAGCTGCCGGAGCTATGATGTGAGAGAAGGGAAGGGGAAGGCCGGCGGTGAGCTGTGGGAGGAGCGAGGGGAAGAGGTGGTGGGTGGCGGCGATGGGGAATCGGGAGGGGGCGTGTGGATGAGGGAAAGAGGAGGGACCGAGAGGGAGGGCGTTAGGGTTAGCATTTTATATGGTGGTCGGTTAGGTGGGCTTTAGCGGGCTTAGGCGGGCTTGTCGGGCTGTACCGGGCCGTCCATGACAGTTTTTGAAATTGTCATGGCGAATCCGTCATGGATTAACAGGTTTTTTGTAGTGTACGAGTTCGGGAACCATGCAGACATGACCGAGACACCTCTCCGGCTAATAACCAATAGTGGGATCTTGATACCCATATTGGCTCCCACATGTTCCATGATGATCTCATCAGATGAACCACGATGTCGGGGATTCAATCAATCCCGTATACAATTCCCTTTGTCAATCGGTATGTTACTTGCCCGAGATTCAATCGTTGGTATCCCAATACCTTGTTCAATCTCGTTACCGACAAGTCACTTTACTCGTTCCGTAATGCATGATCCCGTGACTAACTACTTAGTCACATTGAGCTCATTATGATGATGCATCACCGAGTGGGCCCAGAGATACCTCTTCGTCATACGGAGTGACAAATCCTAGTCTCGATTCATGCCAACCCAACAGACACTTTCGGAGATACCTGTAGTGCACCTTTATAGCCACCCAGTTACGTTGTGACATATGGTACACCCAAAGCATCCCTACGGTATCCGGGAGTTACACAATCTCATGGTCTAAGGAAATGATACTTGACATTAGAAAAGCTTTAGCAAATGAACTACACGATCTTGTGCTATGCTTAGGATTGGGTCTTGTCCATCACATCATTCTCCTAATGATGTGATCCCGTTATCAATGACATCCAATGTCCATGGTCAAGAAACCATGACCATCTGTTGATCAATGAGCTAGTCAACTAGAGGCTCACTAGGGACATGTTGTGGTCAGGCCCGGCCCTGATGGGGGGGCAGGGGGGGCGGCCGCCCCGGGCCCCCGGAACGTAGGGGCCCCCACGTATGTGTCCTCTGTGTATTAGCCCGGTGAAAAAACTTTGCCTAAAAAAGGGCCCGTGAAAGAACTGATCCTGCGCTAGTAAGTTTCCCTTGCGTAGGTTTAGACGCAACCACAACTATCTGGGGTAAGTTAATAACGATTCCCTGAATTAGTGGAATTTCCGTTTCCCTCGCGTAGGCCACGACATGAGCGATCGACCTAGCAGCATATCAATCCCTCAGAAATAACCTATCCGCATATCATGCACGACTGCCGCCGCCGCAACCTCCTCCCGCGGAGGCCTCCGATGCTTCCTCCTCCAATGGCCGCTTGGGTGATTTCATGTTCGTCGGCATGGACAGGAGTAACAATACCCCCGATCCCGGCAGGCAGTTCTGGACAAGAAAATAGGCAAGCATCTTCTTGATTCATCATCATCCAGGAGCTAGCTAGGTTCTGTTAGGTAGGTGGCTAGTTAGTGGCAGAATTAGGAGTAGCAAGTGAATTAGCGGAAAAGAGTTGGATGTAGTTGTCCGGCCTTCTGACTAAATAATCTGGATGTGTTGGTGATCGATGAAAGACAAGGGGAGAGAATTACTAGGATCCATGGATAATGATATAACTGAGCCAAAATTAATTAGAGAATGCATGGTGGATTTAATCTAATAGTAGGTGGCTAGATTAATCTTAGCATTGCAAATTATGAAGTTAATTCTAGCTGTGCGCCCTAAAGAGTCATTTAAATATTTTTTCAGTGGCGAACTATGAAATATACAATGCATGCAACTTCCTTGGAAAAATCTTAACAAAAGAAATATAGAGTTAATATAATATATACATAATTAAATCATGAAAGTAGGTCGACTAGTTTCGCACTCCATTGTTAAAAAGTTAAGTGTAACCCGTGTTTTAAACAATCAAAACATGCGTAATACATAAAGGGCCCCGAGTTTTGTTTTCGCCCCGGGCCCCCGAAATCTCAGGACCGGCCCTGGTTGTGGTCTATGTATTCACACATGTATTGCGGTTTCCGGTCAATACAATCATAGCATGAACTATAGACAATTATCATGAACAAGGAAATACAATAATAACCATTTTATTATTGCCTCTAGGGCATATTTCCAACAAGATTATCCAGCACTCGGACCCCTAACGCATCAATCTCATCATCATTCATAGGTTTTACCGCTGCGAGATTATGAATTGTCTCTAAGGCACGCTCCGCCTCCAAATCTAGAAGATCATTCACCGAATTGGAAATCTCACTATCCGTAGCCCCTAGTGAAACTCCTAATTGGTTTGCATTATTTATAATCTCCTCATTAGAAAAATGCAATAAAGAATTAGATATGTTGACGGACATACCAGTAGAGATCGCAGCATCATGAAGCTTGGCCGCCCTCATAGCGCACCTCTGCTGCATGTCATCAACCTCCGGAAGCTCCTGAATGCGAGCACTCATCCGTCTCCCCGCCGATATCGGGTCAGGGATCCCGCCGAAAGCAACGACCTCCTCCCTAATAAAGCCTCGCGCTGAATCCCTCAAAGGGTCAACCGAGGTCACTGGAGTAGGCGGCTGGGGGCTCCCATGCCCCACGGAGAAGTGGCCCACACCGAGGCCTTGAGCCGCGGGCGAGTCGGGAGAGAGAGGGGCATAGACCGCCTGCCCGAGCCCTCCTCCCGCCCCACCCCTCGGCGCCGAGAAACGCGCCGGCGTCGTCGGAGAGGCGGTCCTCCTGACCGCCGCAGAAGAAGGAGGAGCCAGGGCCTCCCGCTCCGAACCCTCCCCCCAGCGCCACTGGAGGCACGGATGCCGTCGCCGTCACCGGGGACGAGATAGCCGAGGCCACCTGCCTTGGACCACCTCGCGCAGCACCTGCCGACGCCTCCAAGACCGGCATCACCGACGACGGTATAGGGATGGGAGTTGTCGAGGCCACCTGCCCCGACTCCCCTCCCCAAGCCCCAACTCGGGCATAGTCATCATCTCCGGAACCTCGACCACAGGTGAAGCAAGGGGAGTAGAAGCAACCACAACCTCAACGTCCCCAACTCCAACCAAAGTCCTCGGCAACGATGCCGTCACCAAAAGTCCAGCCAAGGACCCGCCAGCTCCCTCGAACTCCAACAAAGGGAGCGTATGCTCAAACACATCATCAGAATCCACCCTGTCGCTCCAAAGTCTGGGAGGGGCAGAGGCTGGCTCGAAGGACCTGGAGCCTTCTAGGTAGAATAGATATTCCTGAACCAAAGCTATTTACAAAGGCTATGTACAAGATGGACATATATCCGTAAGTATGTGATGTTGTAAAAACCTGTCGTCTGACACAAGTCTAAACAGAAGAGTTGAATGTAGCAGGAGGAATAGGATTTTCCCGTCAAAAAAAAACTTTCATGAAAAGGATTGGAGAACTCCAAAGAAAAAAAAGGATAACTTACATCATGGACGGCCTCCCGGAGAAGGTCCAGCTGGTGCCTCGACAGGATGCGAACCTGCAAATTAAACCACAGAAAAATAAAAGTTTCAGAAACAATATGTATCAATTCCCTCTCATTCACCAATCATGCATCGTTTTTCTTTTTTTGGGAAACCATGAATATTGTATAATAGGACTTGTGCACACACCTAGCTGGCATGCGTTCCACTGATCTAGATTCCAATCAATCAAAAGAAAGACAGAAACCGGTGGGATGGTTCTTAGGGTATACTAAATCAAGGGAAATGTACAAGTCCCGGAAATGAATTCTTCTATTGGTAATTGCTAGCTGGACGTGGCGATACCTTTGATCCCAACTGTCTCCGATGCAAGGACTAGAAAACCATACTATCTGGTGGAAAAAGCCTTAGAAGACCATTTGTGCAAATAAACTAGAGAAATCCTGGTCGAACCAGCAAGAATCGTCACGAACCTGAGACTGAACATAGCAGTCAACGGCAAAAGCAAGCACGTAGTGATCAGACAACACACAATATTGTCTATGGCACAGGGAGGCGAGAAAAGTTGGCAACTTCCCAGTTGATTACCTTGTCCATCGATAGAGACACTAAGCTCCCAAGAAATGCTGCCTTCTGGTTCGTTGGGGCTTTGGAGGACGCTGGTTGGCCCATTTGTAAGTAAATGTATCGCTGCGAGCAGGCCCGCTATAGTCGGTTGGGTTGGGGCCTCGTTGACCTCTCGCTATCGCGCCTCATGCGTCTCATTCTTCCCCTCTTCCTCCAAGCCCCCGTGCTAGGGTTTCTGGCCTGCCACTGGTCCGCCTCAATGCCGAAATCGCCCATCTCCTCCCTGACGGTACCTCCTACTTCGCTGCTGTCACCGTGCTCCTCTCGGCTCGCCGACGCCATGGCCACCCTTGGTCCCGTTCGCACGCCATCGTCGGGGTTGCCTCTGTTCTTCCTCGAGCGCCGCCGCTGCGGCCGCCCCTGTCCCCATATACTCTTCACCCCCTGCATCCATCCGCTCTCTGCCCCCGCTACCACCCCATTGCCATCTCTGCCTCCTTGAATTCTAAACTGGCCCGAGAGGTTAATTAGTTGGGCGCTCATAAAGTTTCAAAGGAAAAGGCAGCAGAGTGGTCTGGCCGAGCTCCTCACGCCGGGGAGCTCAAAAACTGCTCCTGCTGGTGTGTTCCTCTGGGCTGGACCGGCAATACTTCTCCAAAGGTTACATCTCTCCTGGATGATTATCATGTTTTGTTGGTGAAGTAATCAGAATTCATAGAAATTTACCAAACCTTGAAACTTTTCTGAATGATTTTTGTTTGTTGTTGTAAGAGAATATATTCAATTATTTCTGATTGTCTTGCATACCCACAATGGACCTAAGATTTTATTGATTTGAATCAGGCAGTTTGAAGGATGAATTAGTTTGGGGAACAACCAATATGAAGCTACAGACTTCAAGCGGACCATGACTTTCTCATTGTTGCAAGTTGGTGCCCTCAACAAGCAGTGGAACCATAATTTTTGTAGCCATATCCATTGTCTGAGTTGCTCTAATGTTTGCACCGGCAACACATTTGCCAGGAATCACTTCTCTGTGTTTTTTGTTATCGCAGACCGGCCAATTTAGGTAAGAGCACGCGCTAGCTAACCGTCTTGATTTGTAATTACCCATAATATATGATGTTTTAAGTTACAACAAATATGGAACTAAATTTGTCATATATGGCTTCCAAAAACAGGAAGTCGATGATTTTTGTGAGATATGAGATAATATTGTTTTAGCGCACATGTTATTTTCATCTAGAGAAACCAATTATATGCATGATATTCAGTTCACTTCAAGTGCAGGTTTCTTCTCACAATTAAGTTCCCCTACTTGTACGCAACGACCAGTATTTTTTTCTACTAGCATAAATTATTGGCACGGTCCTTTTCATTGTTCTTTAATAGTCTCATGTCCATTATTTCGTGCATCTATATGCCCACATCTAAATGCTACCTGTATCGTCAGGCTTATATTGCAAACATTAGTATGACTAGCTTTGTAGTGAGATTAATCATTATATGATGTCTGAATTATCCCCATTGACCTTCCTGAACTATCAACACCAGACCTATTGGTTTTGCAGATTGGTCTACATAATTCAGTGTGAGGTACTTTTTAGTGTTGGTTCATCCATGATTTGTGTGTCTTGCTGATGCTATGGCTGTAGCTTTGTCGGCCTACATTGTGTGAAGAACGAGTTGCTTCGATGCCCACTTTTTTCATGGTGGATGAAAGGGTAGGGCATGTTAGTATATGGTTAAATTGAGGTTGGCAGTAGATGGTTGGTTTGCCTTTTCTTTTTCTGTTCATGTGGTTCCTGGTTTGTAGGCTCCAGTGCTCTGTTATATTAGATGGGGTGAGCAGGGACCTTTTCCCCTTTTGTTGGTTAGAATAAAAGGGAAGTTTCATGGTACTGATTACATGAAGTAAGACAAGTTTTCTTTTGGCGTCAATTAGTGCTATATAAGTGAATGTTATGATGAGATCTGCACGTCCAGTAGTTTTTATTGTTCAATTCTTGGTTTCTGTTCCTGATCGAAGGTGATTCCATTGAGGTTTTTGGATGCAGGTTACACATGGTTTTGGTACCTCATTAGCAGCGGATTTCTTATTTATGTAGACGCATGTTCTTTCACTGCTGTGAAAATGGGCAATGGGGTTCTGTATTCTATGTTCAGTGAAGGTTCTGGCCATCTATTAAACCAAGGTTTTCTTCCTTCCAAACGTGTGCACATATTGCTAGCAACCCAGTCTACACTCTCTGATTAGCTTCAAAAGAATCTTGTTTTACCTTCACCATATAGTAGATTAAATTAGTTGTTCACCATGGCGCTACACCTCTGTACGCACTAAGACAAAGCAATGAACATCTTACAAAAAGATGAAGATTGGTCCTTGGTTTTGCCCTGGTGTTTCTAATTTCTGTTTATGTCGTTCTGTTTGTTCTATTCTATTTGTGTGATTATCCTACAATGTTCTTTGGAAGTTGGGGTTTGTGAT
This sequence comes from Triticum aestivum, assembly GCF_018294505.1. NCBI lineage: Eukaryota > Viridiplantae > Streptophyta > Magnoliopsida > Poales > Poaceae > Triticum > Triticum aestivum. The sequence continues at coordinate 668,139,371 of NC_057803.1, forward strand.
AACTTTTTCTTGAAATTTGGATGCAGGGTTGCTCCACGCAAGGTTCCATACCCGGATCACAATTAGATAAGTTTACGGGACATGGTTATTTACCTGGAATTTATTGAGATCAAGGCAGCGAAATATTCCTTTCGTGTTGTGGACCATCGTTTTGTGGCTTGGCGGATGAAATAGAAAAAAAGATACAGAGATTAATCCTGTGCGTGGAAGTAAGATGCGCTATACTTACAAGATTAGGTCGTTCTAGAGTATACCGTGTTACATCAATGGCTAGACTTACCTTGCAGGTAATTAGCTAAGGACATGTTGTATAGATTGTCTTTTTATTGTGATTCGTTGGCAATGTTGTCTACCAGTTTTTACATAAATGAATGTCTTTCCCTATATTTATAGATGTGATTAGTATAGCAACAACCAACTCGAAGAGAACCTTCAGACTTACGAATACAAAGTCACTCTTGCTTTACTCTGTGATGAACATAGTTTCCAGATTTATTTGTGCATGGTGGCATTCTGAATATTTTGTATACCAGTAGCTTCAGTTCTAACTATGTTTATTTATTTATTCCAGAGTGAAACTGGTGAATTATTTATGCAGACAAACTCAATACAGATTAGTTGCAGGGTCTTGTGGTTGCTCTGTTATAGACTGCACATATAGAAACAAGATTGTAATGTTATCTCCCTTTAATTGTCTTTTTCTGGACAAGCTTTTCTGTCATGGTGATACATCTCTTATACTAACAGTTTGATTTTGTTTTCTTATTTTTTATTGCATCTGGTCTAAAGCCTTTCAGCAAGTTATGAGGTTTGTATTAACACAGATAATCCACAGATTGTCGCCCTGCATCACGTTGATTTTGCCTTGGATTAGCATGTTTTGTTGCATGTTAATCAACTGTTGGCATGGTTTATAGGCTGCAAGATTCTCCACGACCTATTTAACTTAATAGAAAGAGAGGACAGTGATTTGAGCCCAGTAAAGTACGGATTAAGTCGACATGTGTCCATAATGAATATAAACTTGGTCAAAATTAAGTAGGTTTGATTTAGGACAAATCTTGAACTTCAAATGTTTTGAAATGAACTCTGTCAACAGATACTCGGGGGAACTGATGGCTCGAGAGGCGACTCGAGAGGCGCCCGCGGCAAACGCCGCTAGCCGGCGGCCGGAGCCTGCGGATCAGTCTACGAGGCGTGTAGGGGGGCGGTTCTGGGTGCTCGCGGACTCGGAAGAAGAGGAGGACGACGACGGGGATCCTGTAGGCAGATCGCCGGCGGACTACTCGCCAACGCCTTCTGACGTGATCTGCGAGGCCTTCAGCCCTGGATACTCGGAGGAAGAGGTCGCCGCGTTGGTCGATGAAATTGTGCCGGGCGATGATCCGGCGCGGATCGGGCTGCGTTCTGAGGATAGGGTGGAGATTGTTCGCCGGATTATCCACCGGAGGACGGCGGCGACGGCGATCCGGCCTTGGAAAGGGCCTCTACCTAAGGTATGTATCCAACCCATTACTTTGTCTGATTTTTTCCCGCAAGATGATTGGAGTCAGGTTGTTCGTAAGAAGAAGAGGAGAGGGAGACCGGAGCCAGCGCCGCCGGCGCCGGAGATCCGGGCGGCGGCTGAGATCCGGGCGGCTAGGGCTGCTCGTTTGAAATTCCTCCTGGGCCACGATGGGGTCGTTGAGGAGTGGGCCGGTTGTGAGCCCGTGCATGGGTATGAGGCCTAGCATGGGGGTGTTGACGAGGGGCTTGATGGACTGGCTGCGACTGGGTATGTGGCCCAGGAGAGCCGGGACGCGCCCTCTCAGCCTGGCGTGCCTTGCAGGGTCGAGGCCCTTGCTGGACCGGGCAACGCTTCTACTCTTCGTGCGATCCCATGCACGTACGAGGACGTTCGTCTCCTTCTCGCTCGTGCGCCGCCGTTTCCTAGGGTTTGCAAAGTTGGGACGAGGGGTTTCCCTCCCTGTGGTATTCGTCGGGCTCGGAGAATTCGACCATTGCTAGGCATGGCCGGCCGTGGGGATGCGCCGCTGCCAGCCAAGAAGCCCTCCTCCGGTACGGCGGGACGGGGTGGGGCGGCGCCGCCGCCGGCGGCGGGTGCCGGACATGGCGTCCTGGCGCAGCCTGGCCAAAGGCCGCCGGCGGGTGGGGCCGTCGTGCACAGTCACTCAGGCAGAGGCGCTGGCCCCTTGGGTGCGCGGCCTTCGGGGCAAGCTCACCTGCAGCCGGCCTCTGGGAGGGGTAGCCTGAGGCCGCCGGCGCCAGGCGCGGTGCCCATTGCTCCTGCTGCCGGACGGGGTGGTCTGAGACCACCGGCGCCAGGTGCGGCGCCCTTTGCTCCGCCGGCTGCGGGTCGTGGAGGCCCTCGACCTCCCGCGCCGGGCGCATCTGGTGAGACTCCGGCTGGCCGCGGTGGAGGGCCTCGGCCTATTGGGGGCTTGCCGGCGACCGCAGGCAATCAACCACGGGCTGCACCTCCGCCCAATTACGTTGCAAGGCCGGTGCAAAACCGGTCCGGTCCGAATCAGACAAACAACAGAGAGCCCAACGTTCCGCCCCGAGGCCAGTGGCGGGATGATGGGTATGATGCGTATGGTGACGGACAGCACCGAGGATCCTCTTCCACGGGAGGAGGTCGTGGATATGCCTGGCAAAGCGACGGGTCTGCTGAGAGACCGTTTCTCGGCCCGGCAGGTGGTTTTGTCAAGGGGGCCTCCGACCCGGATCACCGTCAGAGAGGAGGCTTTCATGGCCATCGTGGTGGTCGGGGTGGGGGTCGTGGGAGATTTCGCCGACCGCCCCCGCCCAGGGCAGTTGATCCTGCGGCGTCTACATTGGAGTCTGATCATACTTCCACTGAGCTTCCTTCCCAGGCGATGGAGGTGGTGAACGCCTTGGCCAGTGTTGAGGTTCCTGAGGCTGGGATGGGGGATGAGGTTACCGACAGGTCTGATGCCGAGAGGGCGTCCAAATATGCACGTAAGAAGGAGAGGATGATTTGTTACCGTTGTGGTGAGAAGGGCCACTTCATTGCTGAGTGTGTGGCCCAGCTGTGTGAGTCGTGCGGCAAGCCTGCACATGACTCGGGGGAGTGCCCGTTGTTGCGTGACCTGCCTTCGATGCTGAATATTTATGGAGTCTATTGTGCTGAGCTCATGTTTTTCGAGTCCCCGGCGGCGCGAGAGGTCCCGGAAGATACCCTGATCTTGACTACCGGGATTGTGAAAGCGACCCAGGGCGAGGTGACTGAGGCACAGATTGTGAGGAGGCTTCAGGAGCTGGCTCCTGGGGATTTTAGATGGGAATTGGTACTTATCGAGGACAGGGTTTTCAAGGTGGATTTCCCATCGGTGGATGATTTGCAGAGATTGTTGAGCTTTGGCTTGTGTAGAGTCCCCGGTACTAAGTGTATCCTGGAGTTCCACGAGTGGAAGCAGGTTGAGCCTAAGGGAAAACCGCTTACACAGGTCTGGTTGCGGTTTATAGGGGCTCCTTCTAAGCCTCTGCAGGATGCTCGAGTGGTGGCCACTATGGGCATCATGGTTGGGAAGACAGAAAAAGTGGATATGGCTTTCACACGTGCCCATGGGGTGGCCCGGCTTTTAGTGAGTGTTCTGGATATTGAGTTCGTGCCTGATAAGGTCAACTGGACCTATAGGGGAGAGGTGTTCCCACTAGAGATCGAGTTTGAGGACACTGATTTATTTGCTGATGCGGTTAATGGAAACGATGTTGACATGCACGACAGTGAATGCAATGCGGGGGCTAAGGGGGCACCGTCAGATGAGCCTACGCTAGAGGGGTCTAACGGTTCTCACCCAGCTACTGAGTCGCCTGGGGATGGGACCGGGGTTGAGCCCGCAGTTTCACCAGCGGTGCCCATGACTACTCTGCGTTTTGGGTCTTTTGAGCCAGCCTCGGCACCTCCCAGACTATGGAGTGACCGGATAGATTCTGATGATTATCTTGAGCACACGCTCCCTCCGTTGGAGTTCGAGGGGGATGCTGGACTGTTTGCTGGACGGTCGGCAAGGACTTTGGTCGGCGCTACGGAGAGGAGGCCGGAGGGTGCTTCTCTTGTCCTGGCACCTCACATGGACGCGACTTCGGTGTCGGCGACTGCAGGCGAGATGGGTCGTGGGGGAGGGGGTTCGGGGCAGGTGGACTCGTCTTCTCCCATCCCCATCCCCATCCCGGTGGCGTCGGTGACGCCGGCCCAGAGGGGGTCAGACGGTGCTGGGAGTGGGAGCCCGAGGCAGGCGGCCTCCGCTCCTGCTTCTCCGATGGTGGCGGTAACCACCGCGGCAACAGCTGCGTTGGGGGGTGCTGGGGCAGGAGGCCTTGTCTCCTCCCTCTTCATCGCGGATGGCTCATCCGTCTGAGCCGGCGGCTGGGGTGGGAGGAAGGTGCGGGCAGGCGGCCCCCGTTATCCCATCTTCGCTCCTACCCTTGGCCGGGGTCCCTCGTGTGGGGCACCCGTCTGAGGGGATCGGGAGCCCGCAGACGCCTTCTCTGGTAACCTCGGCAGACCCTTTGAGGGATTCAGTGCCATGTTTTACTAGGGAGGAGGTGGTCGCGTTTGGCGGGATCCCGGACCCTATCTCCAAGGGGAGACGGATGAGTGCTCGCATCCTCGACATCCCTGAGGTGGATGATATGCAGCAGCGGTGCGCTATGAGGGCGGCCAAGCTTCAGGAGGCTGCTTTATCTTCCGGTATGTCCGTCAACTTATCTAATTCCTTATTGCATTTTTCTAATGAGGACATTATAAATAATGCAAATCAATTAGGAGTTTCACTAGGTGCTACGGATAGTGAGATTACAAATTCGGTGAATGATCTATTAGATTTGGAGGCGGAACGTGCTTTAGAGACTATTCGTAATCTTGCAGCAGTTAAACCAATGAATGATGATGAGATTGATGCGTTAGGGGTTAGAGTGCTCGATAATCTGTGTGCGGATCTAGCACCCCCCAATCATGACTCTGAGGAAGATGATGTACCCCTAGAGAATGATGCTAGTAATATTTGTGAACCCGGTTATGAGGACCGGGCGACAGAGCTTAGTAAACCTAAGCGTAAGTGGAAACGGAAGATCTATCCCGATTCCGCTGTCCGTAGGAGTGCTAGGATTCGAACCACTAAAAAATTCCATGATGAATTATGAGAGGAATTTTTTGGAATAGCAGAGGTCTGAAGGACTTGGCTAAAAGAAGATTCCTAGCTGAGGCGGCTTTAGAGCAGAGGTTAGATTTTGTTGCTCTATCGGAGACGGGTAGAGATAACTTTGCGCCCCAGTTTCTCTCTTCTCTTGTGGGTGGTATTGATTTCGATTGGCATTGCCTCCCTCCGCGAGGAAGATCGGGTGGTATCTTACTAGGTGTGAGATGCGATTCGCTTGAAGTCCGAAGTGTAATGATGGGCGACTTCGCGGTGAAGTTTCGAGTCAGGTCTAGGATAGATGGTTTTAACTGGGCTTTGGTAGCGGTTTATGGTGCCGCACAGCCCGAGCTTAAAGCGGAGTTTCTGGTGGACCTTGTTCGAATCTGTGGGTCAGAACAGCTGCCAATTTTAGTTGGAGGTGATTTCAATATCATCAGGAGGAGAGAGGAGAAGAACAATGATAACTTTGACGGCAGATGGTCGTTTATGTTCAACACCATTATTGAAAGCTTGGATCTGAGAGAGATAGAGCTTTCTGGTAGAAAGTTCACCTGGGCTAATGCTCTGCCTAACCCAACCTATGAAAAACTTGATCGAGTTCTTGCAAGCGTGGAGTGGGAACAGAAGTTCCCTCTGGTTACGGTGCAAGCTCTTTCGAGGGGAATATCTGATCACACCCCATTGTTCGTGGACTCAGGGGAGCCGAACCACGTGGGTAACAAGAACACCTTCTCCTTCGAGATGTCATGGTTTGAACGTGAGGGGTTCTTGGACTTAATTGCCAGGGAATGGGTTAGAGGTGTAGGAGGCAAGACTGCGATAGAGCGTTGGCAGAATAAGATTAGGCATTTGAGAAGTTTCTTACGGGGTTGGGCTAAGCACCTCAGTGGTGTGTATAAGATTGAAAAGGATAGAATCCTTACTCTTATACAGGCCATGGACATACAGGCCGAATCCACTATTTTATCGCCAGCCGAGCTTCAGGTTAAAAATGAGGCGGAGAAGAGGTTGAAAGAACTGCTCCGCGAAGAAGAATTGAAGTGGGCTTTGCGTGCTAAAGTCCGCAAAGTGGTCCAAGGGGACGCGGATACTCAGTTCTTCCATTTGATTGCTAACGGCAAGCACAAAAAGAAGCATATCTTTCAGCTTGAGCAAGACGAGGGCACTATTTTAGGTCAGGATAACCTAAAAACATATATTACCAACTATTATAAGCAGTTATTTGGACCTCCGGAGGATAATTGTGTGTCCCTCGATGAGTCTAGGACTGAGGATGTAACTCAGCTATCGGCTGTCGATAATGATATTCTGGTTGCCCCATTTTCGGAGAAAGAGGTGTTTGAGGCTATTGCACAGATGAAGAACAATAAGGCTCCCGGACCGGATGGATTCCCGGCAGAGTTCTATAAAAGGTGCTGGCACATTATTAAGGGGGATTTACTACCTATGTTTCATGATCTGTTCTCTGGACAGCTTCAATTATTTCACTTGAATTTTGGGACTATCACACTGCTTCCCAAGAAGACGGATGCGGTGAGAATTGAGCAATTCAGGCCGATCTGTCTCCTCAATGTTAGTTTCAAAATTTTCACCAAGGTCGGGACTAACAGACTTACACAGATTGCGCATTCTGTGGTGCAACAGTCCCAAACTGCTTTCATGCCGGACAGAAATATCCTTGAAGGGGTGGTCGTCCTGCATGAAACACTCCATGAAATCCATTCCAAAAAATTAGATGGAGTAATTTTTAAGGTGGATTTCGAGAAAGCGTATGATAAGGTCAAATGGCCATTCCTCCAACAGTCATTGCGTATGAAAGGTTTTGATGAAGCCTGGCGCCGACAGGTTGAATCATTTACGCAAAAAGGTAGTGTGGGAATTAAAGTTAATGATGACATAGGTCATTACTTCCAGACACATAAAGGCCTAAGACAAGGAGATCCGATGTCCCCTATCTTGTTTAACATTGTGGTGGATATGTTAGCAATTTTGATAGGAAGGGCTAAGGAAAATGGTCAAGTAGGTGGATTGGTACCTCATCTTATTGATGGAGGTGTATCCATCCTTCAGTACGCTGATGATACAATCATCTTTATGGAGCATGACTTGGCCAAGGCGAGAAATATGAAGCTTGTGTTATGCCTATTTGAACAATTGACCGGGTTAAAGATTAACTTTCATAAGAGCGAGCTGTTCTGTTTTGGTAGGGCCAAAGATGAACAGGATGCTTATAGGCAATTGTTTGGGTGTGAGTTGGGAGAGTTACCCTTCTCTTACTTGGGGATTCCAATCCACCATCGTAGGCTGACAAACAGAGAATGGAAGTGCATCGAGGACCGATTTGAGAAGAAAATGAGTTGCTGGAAGGGTAAGCTCATGTCATACGGAGGCCGATTAATCCTGATTAATTCGGTGCTCACGAGTATGCCAATGTTTCTCCTATCGTTCTTTGAGGTCCCAGTTGGTGTTAGGAAGAGACTGGACTTCTATCGATCGCGTTTCTTTTGGCAGGGTGATGAGCTTAAAAGAAAATATCGGCTTGCTAAATGGGATATCATCTGTAGACCGAAAGACCAAGGGGGTCTAGGTATTGAGAATCTAGAAGTTAAGAATAAATGCCTTCTTAGCAAGTGGCTGTGGAAGCTCTCATCGGAGAATGATGCTATGTGGGCTCAAATCCTTCGCAGCAAGTACCTCCAGACAAAAACTTTGTCCCAGTTACAGTCAGGCCGACCGATTCGCCCTTCTGGAAAGGCCTGATGAAAGTCAAACAGGCCTTGTTTAATAGGACGAAGTTTGTTATTGGAAACGGCACGAGTACACGTTTCTGGGAGGATACTTGGCTCGGCGAGACACCCTTGGCCATCCAATACCCGTCTTTGTACCGCATTGTTCAACGACGTGAGGTGTTCGTCGCATCGGTCTTTCAATCTACCCCCCTTAATATTCAGTTCCGACGAACGCTAGCGGGCAATCGTTGGGAAGAATGGCTCCGTCTAGTTAGGAGACTGATGGAAGTCCAGCTTTCACAACAACCCGATGAATTACGCTGGAAATTGACTAAGTCTGGAGTATTCACGGTTAAATCAATGTATATTGATGTTATTAATTCGAACTCCATTCCTACGTCCAAGCATGTTTGGGATGTCAAAGTTCCTTTGAAAATAAAAGTGTTTATGTGGTTTGTCCATAAACAAGTTATTTTAACTAAGGACAACTTGATAAAGCGTAATTGGACAGGACCTACTAGGTGTAGTTTCTGCGATCGGGATGAGACTATCAAACACCTCTTTTTTGATTGCCCGTTGGCCAAGGTACTTTGGCAGACGGTCCACATTGCTTTTAATATCAATCCACCGAATTCTGTTAATGCGTTATTTGGGACATGGCTTAATGGGATTGAGCCTGACTTAGCGAGACATATTCGGGTTGGAGTTTGTGCTTTGCTGTGGACTATCTGGACTTGCAGAAATGATTTGGTTTTTAACAGAATATCATGTATACATTTTTTGCAGGTCATATTCCGAACTACGGCACTCATCCGTTCGTGGTCGCTACTCACTCAGACGGAGGCCAGGGAGCATTTGGTTACTGGGTCTTTCCGCTGGGAGATGGTAGCTCGGGATATCTTCAACCGGTTTGGATGGCGGTCATGTAATAGGATAGGCATTTAGTATCCCTATCTAGTTTTTGCCGGCCGGTTGTGGCGTCTTTCTTGGCTAGTTGGTGTTTCTAGCCCTTTTTGGCTCTGTGTGAGCTTTCTGTGTTTTTTTATTACTTTTGGAGACCTTTGGAACCATGTTGGCACTACTTTATTTGGTTAATAAGATGGCCGTATGCATCTTTCTGATGCAGAGGCCGGGGAATCTCCCCTTTTCCAAAAAAAAATGTTTTGAAATGAAGGAATTAATTGTTAACTGCGTTATTTGCCAGTGTTCAGTGCAGATTCTAGTGGTTATTTTTGCTGGTCAAAAAGTTTGCATGCAGAACTATGATTGAGGATCTGCAACCAAACCAAGCTGGTGGTTCCTGTGATGTGAGAAATGTATTTGGATAAGTGTAGTTCAGGAAGGAACAATGAAAAAGTGTACAAAGCACACATGAGGGTTGTTTCGGCAAAACTGAACCACCCAAGATGTATCTCATTCTATTCCTCGAGTCCTAGAACCGAACAAGTCATGCTTTTTCAGATGTTTTTTTAGCCGTACCTCACATCTCCTGCTATTTTACATGTAAAATACATGCATTCATTATTAGCCCTTTATTTTTACAGGTACAAAACTTACGGTTGATAATGTCCTGAGAATACACACCGATTAGACGTAGCTATCCTCTAGTTCACAATCATTTTAACACTTTTTTCTTTGCAGGGGATGCATCCATTCACACTTTTCGTTTTCTTTGTAGGGGATGGACCCGGTTTCACCTAACCTGTTCTACTTTTCAATCATAAACCCCTAAACCCCATGGGCGAGTAATTTGATGCACGCTATGTTGTCTGAGGAAAGCCATTCAGTGTCACTGATGATTACCCTACCCTAGGCAGGTCTTTGAATCAGAATCACCATAAACTTCCAACCCATCAGTCGCTCACCAACCCCGATTATTCTCCAAAATATTTCACATATCTGATCCCACATCATATGCGTACCAGTGAAAATAGTGAGGTGGACAGCCCTCGTTTATTTTAAGAGCCACAGTCAACCAAACGTGATCCTTACAGAAAACTAATAGCCAAATGGATTCAGGAATCATGTTGGTAACATTCATGAATATTCCAACTTAGCATTTCCTGAGCTCTTGAGCTAAACTATTCCTGGCATAATTCTTCAAGAACAGCGCCAGGGCTAGCAGCAGCTGGATGGCCTTATTTCAGTCCTGTATGTTGAATCATAATCAATTATGAGTACCCAACAAAAATCCTATAGACGTTATCTTAGATATTTTCCGCACCGGACGCGGATTTTTAGAGCTTAGCCTCATGGACACCCTCTATCCATACCCTTCAATATAGCTTTGAGATCCGTGCTAGACAACTAACTTACTATGTAAAAATTTCTCTTTTTTGTTGCTTCCAAATAAAACAACATATGAACTTCAAACGTTGCAAGATAGCAAAACATTCTTACTACAATGAGAGAAAAAACTTATAGATTTTTTTGACGGATATAAATATACAAAATGAGATTTTCTTTATTAAAAATTGTTATTTTTAATACTTATGATGGACGAAAAAAATCTGAAAGTTTTTTCTCTCATTTTAGTAAGAATGTTTTGCTATCTTGCAAAAGTTTGAAGTTCATATGTTGTTTTATTTGGAAGAAACAAAAAAGAGAAAAGTTCTTGCACGAATCGCGATGCAGAGATGGATGGCTAGATAAGGGGGTGCACCTGAGCCTAAGCTCCACAGGATATTTTCCGCACCAACATTTGATGTCGTGTCAAAATGCGTTTTATATTTTGATACAGAGGGAGTACAAGGCATCGAAATGGATAGATTGAACTATAAAATTGGCAAAAACAATAGCTGAAGCACAAAACTAATTAATTAAGCAGACGTTCGACCGTAATGGTTAATGTCTATTCTGCTCAAAAGGCCGGAACATGCTAATATCTCTACTGTTCACCTCTTGATGGGGCCTCACGTTCTTCTCCATGTCCTGCATGGTATGCAAACATGATGGAATCTAGGAAATCAGTCCAAGTTTTTCTTTCCTTTTGATGACCCAAATATTTGTCCACGCTTGAGATCAACCAAATTATAGGCATTGTTCATGTTGTTTTTGAATCTCTAGGATCCTTCGAAATGTCTGAGGTTAAATTTGCACGAGTCTGAAGACTTTTAAATGTGTTCAAAGAGAGGGTTCGGAGACTTTTAACATGCTGAAAGACACGAGTCAAAAGCACGAGAATAGAAATCGGCAAGTCGGTTTCACATACTCGCTTCAATGAAAATGATCTTAAGTAGGTGTGGCTAGCGTGTGTTTGTGCTGGGTTGGGTGTCAGCTCCTCTGCTCGTGGAGGTGGTGAGTTCTTGTGTGTGTTGGAACCGGGGACAGAGCTGGCACGGTATATATATAGTTATGTACTCCCTTTGTTTTTTTTTTGTTTTTTTGCGTGTGATACTCCCTCTGTTTCATAATGTAGTGAATATAGATTTTCTAAAAAGTCATCAAACTTTGTAAACTTTGACCATATTTATAGAGAAAACTATCTATATCTACAATACCAAATATATAATTATGAAACTACATCTTATGATGAATCTAATAATATATGTTTGGCATCCGAAATGTAAATATTTTTCTTCAAAAGCTTGGTCAAAGTTTAAGAGTCTCGACTTCTCAAAAAATCTATATGCACTATATTATGGAACGATGCGAGTACTGTAGAGAGAGAGAGAGAGAGAGAGAGAGAGAGAGAGAGAGAGAGAGAGAGAATGCCTCGGCTGCGTTGTGTGTTGGAACATTTCAAACTTGTGTCAACTTGCTACGGCTTACGGCACGTACAATGACACACAGCACAATGAAAGTACACTTTGCCGGCGGCGTTCCATTCGTATGTTTGGATAGGGACGCACGGATCAAAAAGTCCTGGTTTGGTGGCAAGCGGCAACTATGGCTTGTCATTTTCAACTCGTTTGGAAAAAGAAAACATGCCGATTCGCCAAATTGGATCACTATTCTGTTCTGTTCGGTCAGCAATTCCCGCACAAGTAACTAACGGGGGATGGACAGAAAGGCGCCGTAGTCCGCATTCCGCCGGCCATGCTTGCCATCCTGTAGTACACGGTCCTCGTCGTTGGTGATCCATCATCCGTCGCGTGTGTGTTCTCAGAAACGGTCGTACGAGATCACTTCAATGGCCGAACAATATGACCGGAGAAATCATGATGCTGGAGCTACCACTCGATGTCGTGCGCTTGGCTCCAACACAGTGCCGTGGATGAGTTTCAAATGATTTTTATTTCCCTGCAGGACAAACATTTGCTTCTTTCCTGGTGTCTCCTATTCATACGAGTTGTCAACTTCATGCCTGTTTTCTAGCAATCTTCTCTTAAGCTTTTGTCAAAAGCCGCCTATTTATTACCGTAAAATGCCTAAATCGAATAATCAAGAACTATGTCAATGTGGGTGAAAAATGATTGAGTTCGGATGCGGCTGACTGAAGTGAAGACGTGGTATATGTAGAGAAAGGGAAGAGGCCCCGGAAGGAAAATAATTGTGGTGGGTGGGACATTTATTAGCCTTATTTCCATCTTATAAACCTCCAACAATGCATATATCGTGCCCATGCACCTCTCTCTCTCTCTCTCTCTCTCTGTGTGTGTGTGTGTGTGTGTGTGTGTGTGTGTGTGTGTGTCTTCTCTCTAAGTTTAATCTGGCATGGTTACAGATATGGGCATTTGTTAAAATAGCTATTTCAAGTGAGTTAGCAAGGTAGCCCCCCGCAAAAATATAGCTACCTAGTCCAGCTGCAGTTCACTAAGGTGAGGAAAGCAAATTAAGTTTGTGGAGAGAACTAGTTCACGCTCTTAGGGAGCAGCTATAAACACTAAAAAAAAGCTACATAATTTCCACACATCTCGAGCACCAAGATCGAAGGAAAGAACAGATTCATCCTCTGGTTGCTGATACAAAACGGAATTTGGACGGCTGGCCCTCTTCTAAAGAGGGGTTGGCCTCATTGGCAGCCTCTGTGGGTTGCGATCTCGTGTTGGAGTCTACGGCTCACTTGCTGATCTCATGCCCGTTTGCACTGCAGGTCTGGGCTTCCACAAACCCGGAAGTGGCTAACTCAGGGCTGATCGCACATCCCATCAGGAGCTGGTGGAGTAGAATACGTAAATCCCCTACAGATGAAAGGAAGGCTAACATTCAGTTGGCTAGCTATATTTTGTGGCATATTTGGAGGGAAAAAACAGAAGAATCTTTGAAGGCAAATCATGCGGCGCTGCTGATGTGGTGAAGCAAGTGAGAGAAGATGTTTGCCTCATGTTGGAGGCGCACGAATAATCTCTGTTGGCAGGGCTTCGCCTCTAATTTTTCAATAACCCTAAACTCTTGGTGAGCCCTCTGTAAGCTGTTTTTAGCTAATGTACTATATTTCCCCCAATCTTCATGCATAAGCAGAGCTCCTGCTAATTATCGTCAAATTATAAATAAAAATCCACACATATAAGTTGATTGGTTAACTAGAATGCCAGTTCTGTTGCAAAGAATTAGGAAAAGCAAACTGATACTGTTAATTTCAGTAAGTCCGGCCAAGCTGATCAAGTATGTGTATGTTGCCAAAGATTTGATCATGAGCTGAATTACCATAATGTATGATCACATAGCGCACTAGCTCTATCCGTCCACGTGTCCCATGTCATGATACTCTATTTTTTCCATTGCCACTTTAATTACCAAGTATTACAGCCATCCCAAACTCAAAGTTGATGCGAAGAACTTCAAAATTTTCATACCTAGAGGCTAGAGAAAAGATGTGAGAGACTTGGTTCTACACAGATATTGAGAAAGAAAGTTGGGGCAGCACTGAATTCTTAGGAACATGCTAATTGATTTGAAACGGTGTCATCTCGTGTTAAACAAGTCTGTCTGTCCGTGGATCGAGTTGGGCAAGGGGCCAAACTCTTGGTGCATTTGGTGTTGTACAATGTGTAGCGCCACGGCACGAAAAATCTTCTCATGTCGCGCCTTAGTTGCTACATATATCTCGTGTGCACGCTTGTATATACACATACACTACCGGAACAGGGCTCGATGCCGACGGCCAAAAGTATGCCGACGGCCACCGTCGACCTATTCGAGACTATGCCGACAACTGGCCCCAGGCCGTCGGCGTACTTAGGCCGTCGGGCTACCCCAGGATATGCCAACGGCCCCCATTGGCAAAGAACGGCCGTCGGCTTAGCCAGGTCTAAGCCTACAGCTGCCGTCGGCATATATAGGCCATTGGCATAGCTGCGGGCCCGGCGACCATGCCCGTGACGGGTGGCTAACGGCGTCGGATCTATGCCGACGGTCGAGACGGGCGGCCGTCGGCATAGATACGAATGCCACGTCATCGATCCAAAGCGCACCGACCAAGGCCTATGCCGATGGCTGCCGTCGGCATAGATGACACGTCATCGATCCGCACCGCGCCGTCCATCAGCCCTAGCCGCAGCTATGCCGATGGCATATCTATTTTTTTGCATTTTTGGCATAGCTATATTTTATGTTTTTTACGTATTATTATTTGACTTACTTACATGTAGCATTTGTTAATATATATAAGCATACATACATTTTTTTCGATTTTATACGGAGTGATGTGTGACCCCCTTGACGGACGGCGCCGCCGCCGGCGGCTGACACCTGGAGGGGGGAAACAGCCGCATCGGGTCTATACGGAGGGGACGTTGCTCCCAAGTGTTTATATGGGATGACCTACCACAACCGGGTGGTGTGGTGGCCTGTCTGAAGAGGTGGCACGTGTCTCCGGGGTGTGGCCCCCCTCACGGACGGCGCCGCCGTCGGCATCTGGAGGGGGAAACGGGCACGTCGGGTCTACACGGAGGTGATGTAGTTGTAGGTTTGGCCAGGATGTTGCTCCCAGGTGTCCCTCTGGGCTGACCTAACACAACCGGGTGGAAATCTATGCCGACGGTTTGGCCGTCGGCATAGCCCTGCCCCCGTGAGCTTCCAGAGGATGACACGTGGCAAAGGTATGCCGACGGCTTGGCCGTCGGCATAGTCCTGCCACGTGGTAGCCCGTGGCTTGTCAGCGTGGTTGACAGCGCCGTCCGTTGCCGTCGGGTGAAAATCACTGCCGATGGCGATGATATGCTGACCGCCGTACGAACGCCATCGCGTAGATCCCTATGCCGACGGTCTAACAAGACCACTTACGTAATCTATGCCGACGGGTATATGCCGACGGCATCCGTCGGCATAGAGCTAAGCCGACGGCAGGTGGCCTATGCCGACTGCCCGTGGCCGTCGGCTTAGGGTGAGTCCGGTAGTGATAGTAGAAAGTGTGTAGTTGGGTGAATCTTTGTGTGTGGGTTCTCTCTAGTTAATTCTCTGATAAAAGAATTTTTTGTTGACACAAACCACACATCAAGCTCCAGCATACAATCAAATAGAGTTGTTGCCAAGTCTTGCATGCGAGCATTGCAACATTTCTGATAACCTCCGCCCAACACAGCAAGGAGCTAGCTAGATCAAGGGATACCGCTGCTCTGCACAGAATGGAGTGACACCAAAGTCTACCTAGCTAGATCAAGGGTTATCGCTGCTTAGTACGGCAGTTGGTGGTCGTCCTTAGTGTCTACTTCCCCATGTCTCTCAATCTTAAAGTTGGCATTTCTTCTTTGTATCCGTGATGGTATGTAATGGAAGTGTTGCTAGACGAACACTTTACCCGGGGAGAAATGTGGTGAAGACAATCAAGCATATGTATGGAGATAGGTGGTGAAGCCGGCAGTACATGTCATAGGCAGGTGTAGTTAGCTCAAACTAAACTTGCAATTTTGTAATAAAGACTGGTTTTCGGAGCCTTTATCTCAAATACACTCGAGGTAGAATATATATTATTGAACTAAAGGTATTTATATTGTACTCCCTCCGTTCCAGATTCTACTGCGTATAGTTTTTTGGCTTCGATTCCGATATGTAGTGCGCATAAGCGTTGTGAAGCTGCTTTGGACGAAATAACCCTCAACTGGTTCACGGCAGTGTAGCAGCAGGTATCCACGTGCGTGACAGACCAAGCAGGGGGAGGGGCAATTCTTGTCCAAACAAAGACGCCAGCTCATGCATTGGTATAAGTGCTCCAGCCAAAGGCGCACTATAAAGAGGAATGGAGGGAGTATGTGCAAGGTGGACATACATTTTTAAGTATGTGATGTCTTTGTAAAAACCTGCCATCTCACTACTTTCAAATCTGAAGTCTAGACTTGGTCAACTTTTTGTTTCTGTAATGCCCTTAATTCAACCGGGATCTATCTATCTTCATATACTAAAAACACAATATGTAAGGAAAAAGGATATATACTGAAATTCTCACAAAACATCTCAATGTTAATCGGTGAACCCTTACAATGTGAATATATCACAACTAATAGGTCTTCGTAATTGTAGGTAACCAACATGTAGCCATTGATCTGGTGGACCCTTATTATTAAAGAACACACACATTAGTTCTCCGTAATTTGTATGCATATTTATGCATGAATTAAGGGAATTTTTTCCCGTCATACCACCGATCCGTTCCTTTCGTCGGGCTGGTCATGCCCTGTCTGCCCGTTCATCGCATGGCCTAATAATCCTAAAGCAAATCCCCACCCAATGTATACCCCTAAATTCTGCATTGCTCATTAAGATTTTCTCGTTTCAATCCTTCCCCCATTCAACCAACGAGATACTCCTCGCTTCACTGTGTTGTCTCGACGCTCTTCCTCTTGCGCCACCCTCCAGTAGGCTGGCCAACCGTTCTTCACCACCTCTCGGGTATGCGCTCCCTTACCAGTGCATCTTCGGGACATCGTGTCGACTGCTGATGCACATCCGCAGGCGTCCGTGATGCCATCACCACTTGGCAAGGGGTAATGTCCACGGGGAGGCTGCTTCTTCTGCTCACCTCGTGCAAATATGCTTCTCTGGCAGCATCGGCAGCACGTTGGCCAACGATGCAAAATGGACACCTGACCTCTCTCCTGAACTGCCATATATGTTTCTTCTCGATTCCTGTCGACTGTGAAATACAAATTTGCAAATGCAGGCAATTTATCCTCTTATTTTGAAATAATATCATCTCCAGCTAACTTTTTATTTGTAAAAATGAATGTGTGGGCCTATCATGTACCCCCTCCATTCCTCTTTATAATGCGCATAGATTTCAGCTGCAATACCAATGCATGATGTGGATGTAGGACTTTGGACCAAAACAGCCCCGTTGCAGCAGCCTGCCCTATGCACATGCGCAGACTGCTATGGAATTGAGATTCCAACCAGGGTCATTTTCGTCCAAACATGCTTGTGGCTCCAAATGCGCACTACACTTCGGAATCCTAGCCAAAAAACTATGCGCATTACAATTCGGAATGGAGGAGTAGTAGCATAGTATCAAAATTAATGCTTCCACGATATGTCATATATATTGCGATGTCACTTGCTTCATGACTCTTTGTTGCTTCTTGGGTTTCTTATATACATGTAGGTCAGAGCCACAATATGCTTCTTAATTTAGCAAATATTTGATATGTTTTAATTTTCTTGTTATTTTAATGTCAAATTTAATAGTTTTAGTGTGTGCCATCAAGTTATTATTTCTTGTCAACATTGCTCCAACTTTTATTTACTACATATATTTCAGTCGTGGTGAATTTTGGCTTCAATCACTATCAGTGCATGTTTCTGTTACTGTATAATAATTTTAGTTTTGACAACTGCTGGTGCATGTTTCTTCTACTCCCTCAGTCCGGAAATACTTGTCGGAGAAATGCATAAAAGTGGATGTATCTAGAACTAAAATACGTCTAGATACATTCATTCCTCCGGCAAGTATTTTCGGACGGAGGGAGTATTATATAGTCATAACTCATTGTCTGCTTCAACCACTACTACTACAATGTGTTTCAATTACTGTTAACATTGCTTCTTTTAGTGATATTGTATTGTATGATCATTTTGTTTCTTCTAGTAAATTCTATTTTAAGCACCAGCAACGTGTGATTCTGATGTTTTGTGCAGACATTTTACAACCACTTGTTTCAACAACATTGCTTCTTCGTCCTTTCCAACACAGGCCAATGATGTTGCAATCACATTGATTGTGCTTTCGACGGAACATGCATCGTTCTTGTTAGAAAGTATTAGTATTGGTCTAGGAGTCCTTAATAGGCTATGTTTCCTTTCTTGGCACCTCAAGTCTTGTGTAATACTTCCTCCGTCCCAAAATAAGCATCTCAAGTTTTGTATAACATTGCACTAAAGTAAGCAAAAAGTTGAGACACTGTATTTGCCTCTTGGGCCTTCAATAGAGGTAAGTTGCATCGTAACATAATATATCATGGGCCCTAGGTTATTTTTTTTGGGCGCCGCAATTCGCCCTCCCTATTGAGTTCTCCCTCTGTATCTCTTGATCCAATCTTGCTCGCACTGATGCCCTTCTTCCCCTCTGGTGGTTGACGACTCTCCCTCTTGTTCAAGCACGCCTCAATCTACATCAACGTGCTGCATATGTGCTCCTCTCCTGATCTGCACGTGATGGCTAGCCAGCTCGCGCCCTGACCAAGTCAACGCCCCGAGCTGGCCCCCGTTGGATCCTGTCCACGCTCCAGCTCCAGGAGCGGCTGCACGTGTCCACTGCACACATCTGCTAGCTGGATCAGCAGGAACGGTTGCACGTGTCGATTTCTTTGGCGTTGTCAATGCGACGGGCTGCCACGTCTGCGTCGTCGATGCCGCTGCCTCCTGTGTCTGTCCATCGAACGCAGCCTTTGCTCAAGCCAACATATGCTGCCTTTCTGCCACGTACGTGGCCGCGTGCTAGCTGCGAGTTAGGGCCTGTTCTGATCTCCTCTAGCTTCCCAAAACTTCACAAATTCAGCTTCTCAGAGTAGCTTCTCACTCCAAGCAGCGATGAAAAATCCGTTCGGCTCGCTTTGCAGCTTCTCGCGTCACTACAGCCCAGCTAAGAGGGTTGTGGCCTGTTTGGGCTAGTTGGGCCGACTGGAGGCATCCCAAAATCGGCCTTGTAGAGGAGTAGCGAGGGAGCACAGTCGAGGGAACGAGGAACGATCTGTTTATCGAGCGTACCGGTTCGCCTCATATGACTTAGCGGTGGCAGTTCGCTTGTAATATCGGCCAGCTCCAGCTTCACAAATCGGTGGAGCTGGGCCGAAGCTGCTTCACGATTTTACACTACGATCGATCCCTGCTTCCTGAAGCTAGCTTCTCGCTGCTTTTACGTTCGGCTCGTATCTGCTCCTGGATTTTGTGAAGCGTGGAGCGGGAGGAGATCAGAACAGGCCCTTAATTGCACAGAAGTACCACAATTAGAGCATTACATACGGATTGATACCACTTTTGGTAATTTTTACATGTCAGTACCAAGTTTAAGGCTAACCGTTACAAAAAGGTCTAAACCACGTATAAATGCGTATTGACGGTGTATCTGACTGGCAGGGCCCGCCTGTCGGGTGCTGATGTGGCATGCTCTTTTGCAGGAAACCCCCTTACTTTATATGTAATAACATACCTGCCCTATTTTTTTCGGGGAAAAAGGCTCACCAAGAGGCTCTTTTATCCATTCGCAATTTTCACCGCCGAAGCGGACTCATTTCATAATTTCCGTGAATTGGACAAATATAAAAGAAATTAAAATTACGCGCAGGCAGGATTCGAACCTGCGACCTGCAACCCTCAAAAAAGAAACTGCGACCTGCAGCTCGAAGCTTCGCGCGCTAGCCACTGCGCTACGGGGTGGCTACGTTGTAGCACAACCGTCGACCTATTTATACGATACCACAAACGCTGGGCCGGCGGTTGGGCTCAGTGAGGCCTGCAATATTTTTTTTCGTTTTGCATTTTACTGGGCCCAAGTTTCTTTTCGTTTCTTCATATTTCTTCATTCAATGAAAATTGATCATTTTGTAATATATATTGAAGATTCTAAAAGAAAAGTAATATATGTCGAACAATTTTCAAAAGTTCACAGCGCATTATGTAAAATTTTGTTCACCATATATTTATCATTTTTTTAATAAATGTAAAATGATCATTTGTGTATTTTATGTTGAACAATTTTCTTAATATATGTTCACCATATATTACAAAAAGTTCAGTGTGCCTTATTCAACATATATTAAGAAAATTGTTCAACATATATTGATCATTATTGTAAAAAATGCAAATTGTTCATTTTTGTAATATTTGTTGAACAAGTTTCTTAATATATGTTCACCATAAATTACAAAAAGTTCACCGCGCATTATGTAAAATGTTCATCATAGATTTAGAAAAAAGTTCAACATATATTATAAAAATAATCAATTTGCATTTCTGTTCAACGTA
Organism: Triticum aestivum; assembly: GCF_018294505.1. Classification (NCBI taxonomy): domain Eukaryota; kingdom Viridiplantae; phylum Streptophyta; class Magnoliopsida; order Poales; family Poaceae; genus Triticum; species Triticum aestivum. The sequence goes on from NC_057803.1 coordinate 668,159,601, forward strand.
TGTTAGCAAAAGTTCATTATATTGAAAAAATCTTCAGCATTTGAAAGAAGAGGTCATCATGCATTAAAAAATCTCCACTGTTCTCTGAAAAAGTGATCAGCGTACATTAAGAAAATGTTCATGCATATTTGAAAATATGTTCATCATGTATTTAAAAATATGTTCATTATGTATTTGAAAACATGTTCATTATATACTAAAGCCTATCTTAAGAAATGTTCAATAAGTATATTGAAAATTCAGGAGAAAAACCAACCCATGGAATGAACAAAGATGAAGAAATGAAAAGAAACCTGGGAACGAACGAGCCCTAGGACGCGCGCCAGTAAAACGCGAGGCGAAAAAAATATTGCCGGCCTCGGTGAGCCCAAGCGCCGGCCCAGCATTCTAGCGATTGTATAATTTTTTTAACGCTGTTAGACTAACGCAAGCCCCGCTGTGGCGTAGTGGCTAACGCGCCCAGCCTCTGTATGACCTGTACCGGGTTCGACACCTGCCGGGGCATATATTACTTATAAAGTAAGGGTAAGTGTTTTTTTTTGTAAAATAACATGCCATGTAGGTACCTGACAGGCGGGCCCCGCTGGTCAGATACACCGTCAATACGTGTTTATGCACGGTTTAAACCTTTTTATAACGACTAGCCCCAAACTTGGTACTAACATGTAAAAATTACCAAAAATGATACCCGCATGTAATGTTGCAGTTGGGGTACTTTCCTACAATTAACTCGCTAGCTGCTGCTCTGTCCCCGCACGCCTGCGTGCGTGCTGCCGTGCTGAGACTGCTCTCCTGCTGCTAATGCTAGTCTGTTGCTCTTCTACTACACGTGTGCAGTACTGCTTTGGCCACCGCCGCTAGTCTTTTAGTCGTCGTCTCTTGTCTACTTTGTGCGTCTTAGTCTTCTTTTTCTTTCGCTGCGTCCATCATGTTCGTTGATATTGTGTTCCTAAATATAAGTACTTTTAGACATTTTAAATGAACTATAACATACGGATGTATGTACATATATTTTAAAGCGTAAATTCACTTATTTTGCTTCATACGTTGTCACTTCTTCGAATCTCTAGAAAGACTTATATTTGGAAACGGAAGAAGTATTTCTCATGCCGTGCCAGTCCATCATATCTTTACCGTCAGCCTTTCTCTTGTCCTGGTCCATTTTATACAACTATTGTGGCCTTTCTGCCCTTGTTTTTTTCTATAGGGTTTTCATGGACGCTTTCTGCATTGTCGATCTAGGCACATTGTCTTAGCGGCCGAGCTTTTTTCACCGCCGGCCGTCGTGCGCTATGATTTTCTGCACAATGCTTTAATCTCGGGTCGCGCTAACTGTCACATGTGTGGCAGGAAGAGAGACGCACCACACGTCTCTAATGTAAACAGATTGCCACGTCATCGCATGCATGCATGCAGGAATCTTTTTGGATTTTCAGTTTTTAAAATATTTTATCTCTTAAACGAAAAATCCGATTGAAAATCCGTTTTCACCATTAAATCCCTCGCGATGAGATCTTCGAAACTAGATCCCATTTTGATATGTTTTGATGAAAACTTTTTTGGATTAAAAGTTGCCATGTCTATTGCATATGAATTGCCATGATGTTTACACTGAAGTTGCTATGATATGTTTCAGCTATTTTCTTCTACATTTAAAAGTAAATTTTGACATTTATAAAACGGGGAATTAAGAAACTAGACTTGTCATGAACCATAAACTAAAATTGCCATGATACATGCACGTAAAATTGCCATGGTTCATACAAAAAATAATTTTCATGGTCAAAGTACTGGAGTTGCCATCATCAAAATACTAAAATTGCCATGATCTACAAACTAAAATTGCCACATGGTAACTTTAGTTTAAGCCCTATGGCAACTGCAGTGTAAACATCGTGGCAACTTCTGGTAAAAAAAATTCGTCGAAACATATCAACACGGGGTCTAGTTTTGAAGATCTCGTCGAGACGGATTTAATGGTGAAAACGAATTTTTAGTTCGCTTTTTTATTTAGGAGATACAACATTTTTAAGCCGAAAATCAATTTTTTTTGCTGATGTCATCTATTCATACGTGGCAAAATGAGTGGTGATGGAGGCGTGTGGGCGATGTGCAAACGCCCACACGTGTGGGCGTTAACATTTCCGTTAATCTCTTGATGTGCCATCTTTTTTTTGATAACCCATTTTCTCTTCCACTGATGTTGTGTCCTTATCTGATGTGCCATCTCTTCGTCATCCCCTTTCGCTTGACTCAACAAGTTTCCAAAACTCTTCATATTACGATGACACTCTTAAGACGTGGATTTGAATTATCATTTTTTTCTAGTATTACACTTCTTCAAATGCAAAGCTATTGCATACGCTTTGCATTTGGGAAGGAACGGGGGCGGTTAGGAAGTATTAGTATTGATGGAGGAAACAGAACATAAGGAAAATAAATATAAAGCGGACAGGTCCCCACTCCTCTTGCCACCTATGAGGTTACGAGGAGAGGAGAGGGACCGAGATGACAACGTGGAGGAGATCGTAGGCGGCGTCTAGGGTTTGAAATGGATGAGCAACTATCTTAATCAAGGGATGAGGCCGGTTTTTTTGCCTCTGTTCCTTTTTTTTAGAAAAGGAGGAAGACCCGCGGCGTCTGCATATGGGGGATGCATGCATCCACTTTATTAATTATTCACAGAGAATTTACAAAGTAATACATCAATATGTCTGAAGCCACCATCTTGGCAACATCCGTCGATACTCAATTCCACTTGATGAAGGAGTGTCGATAATCCGAGTCGAATAACAAACAGACCTCACACCATAGCCTAACATCTAAAATTGTAGGCCCCAACCAAGCCACATTGCCGTGTCTGGGGCACACACCGGTCCGACACATTCTCAGAGGCCGTCGCCGCCGTCTTCCGCTGATCCATAGCTGTACTGATGCATCGACCTTGCCATGCCTCGCTGCTGTCGATGCCACCATAACGCCAGACAACGCTGCCATCATGCGCTTGTCCATCATCACACGCCCACCGCCGAGACCCCGCTGCTCCATGCCGTCGAGACCCGCCATTGTTGACATGCCAGATGTCACGCCGCTCCTCCTTTGCGAACACCATTTGCCGCCACTTGTCCCATCCCCCACACCTACAGTTTCTCTAACCGAGGACCCGAACGCCCTAGGTGGCGCCTCCAAGAAGGGTACAACACACGCAGTGCCGCCGCCGCCCAATATGAGGAGATTTTCGGTCTTCACCCGGGCATGGGGTCGGGGTGGAGGGCAGGGACCTCAATGGTGCCTGCAAGGAGGAGAACAACGACCTTTGGTCATCGCCACTGTCGGGATGAGCGAATCATCCAGAGTTTCCTCCGATCGGATGTCACATCTACCAGCCCCCGCGAATGCACCGAGGCTGACGACCGGGATCGGACGCCACCAAGTGCAGCGGGGAGGAGATCCACCGGCAACTCACCGCCCACGAGATCCAAGACACCATCCATCCGCCACCCGCGAGGGTTGCCAATCGAGGGTGTCGTCACCATGCTTACCGGGGCCGCTGGCCCGGGTCCAGATTCCTCCGGGATGACTGGAGCGATGAGATCCACCATTGCCCAAGCTTGCCGCCACCAGAGCCCGCCGTCGCCGGGATCCGCCACGCTACCGGAAGACTCACACCCCATGGATCTGGGCGCCCGTGCACCGCCACAAGCCATGTGTCACGGAAAAAAACATGTTTTTTTTTCTGTTTTCAAGAGGCACGGACATGCCTCTCGCGTAAGCAAACTCGTGCCTCTTGTGGAAGAAAAAAAAATCCGTTTCCGAGAGGCACATGTTGGGGAAGCAAATCCGCGCCTCTCCCGGAAGAAAAAAAATTGACTTTTTCTTCCGTTTCCGAGAGGCACGGCCGTGCCTATCGCAAAAAAACCATTTTTTCGTTTCCGAGAGGCATGGCCATGCCTCTCGCGGAATGCAAAAATAAAACATAATTTTTCCGATTCCAAGAGGCACGGCCGTGCCTCTGACAAAAAAAATACATTTTTTGTGCAATTCTTTTTTGAATCTTTTTTCTCCAAAAGTTAAGAAAGACAATGAAAAACAAAAAAGCCGAAAAACCTAGAAAAATCATATGAAAAGAAGAAAACGTGTGCTAAGAAATAGAAAATAAAAATAAAAATGAAGGGGGCGCCCAGAGCGCGACGCTTTGCAACAGTTGAGAGAGCGCTACTCAGCCAACCCTGGGTGACCTTTGGGGAGTCTCCTGAACGAGCACTCCTTAATATGTTGCTTTCGGCAGACCGGCGCCTGCAGCGGCATCTTTTAAAGTTTCTATGGCGAAAACTGTAGGCGGGTGACCTTGATGATTGCACCAAGACTGGCCGTTAGCTGGGCTCGGCCCATCTTTTTTTGTCTTATTTATTGTAAAACCAAAAAAGACCGGAAGAATTCAAACCAGCGACCTAATAGTCGAGGGTACGCCAGACTAACCAGCAAACCACCTTCACCTTATGTGCTTAGTTACATTTCTCCAGTCTTTTCCTTGTTATGTCTTTTCTCATTTCTCATTTTTCTTTTTTCAATTTTCAATTTTTTACTTTTTAGTTCTTCTTTTTTGTTTGGAATTATTTTGTTCGTTTGTTCCTTTTTCTTTTTTTCATTCGTAAACTTTTCTCAAGTTTGTGAATTCTTTTCGTTTTTCATGAACATTTTTTGTGAATCTTTTTGAATTCTTGATTTTTTTTTCAAATTCAGTGAACTGTTTCTGAAAAGCTTATGAACTTTTTTACAAAAATCAAAGATTTTTTTCAAATTGGATGAACAATTTTTCAAATCGATGAACTATTTTTTCAAATTCGCTGAATTTTTTTCAATATCGATGAAGTATTTTTAAAAATTTATGTGCTTTTCTCAGAATCGAAGAGCTTTTGTCAAAAATCGATGAACTTTTTTCAAAAATCAAATTTTGAAAAAGTTCATCGATCTCATCAAATTTGAAAAAAAGTTCACCAACTTTGAAAAAACTTGCATCGATCTTGAAATAATGTCTATCGAATTTGAAAATGTTCATTGTTTTATTTTTAGAAAATCGTGTTTTTACTGAAAAGAACAAGAAAAATAAAAAAAATTCCTCGATCTAAAGAGAATAAAAGGTGAAAAGGAAGTATGTTGACACTTAAGATTGGGGTTGGGTTAGTAGTTACAGCCGTACGCTCTAACTCGAGAGCTCTCGAGTTCGAAACCGGCTGGTGCATCTTTTTCACCTTTTCTTTTGAAGTTTTAACAGAATGAAAGATAAATGGGCCGTCCCATGAAGGGGGTGCTTTAGGTGCCGGTTTCTCTCCTCCAAAGGTCTTGCTCCGCGACCTACCTATGCATTGTCAGCAAACGCATAACCAATGGAATTTGGCTTTCTTCTTTGCTTTTTTAAAGATGATCATAGGAAAGCGAAAAAGGATGGCTTTTCCAAAAATAATAATGGATTTGATTTTTTATAAATTTAAATAAATGTTCATGGAATTTTATAAATATTCCCAGGTTTGACAAAATGTTCCAAATTTAAAATATTTATTTGAATCCAAAATTATTCTAAATTTCAAAAAATATTCTTGAATTTGAAAAAAATGTTCCTTGAGTTCAAAAAACGTTCATGAATTTTAAAAAATAATTCATTTTTTTGAAAATAAAGGGCATGAATTTAAGAACATTATCTGAGAACTAAAAAATGTTCCAAATTTAAATATCGAATTAAAATAATCATGAATATGATTTTTTTTGTTCAGTATTTTAAAATATATTAATGATTTAAAAAAATTGCAGTATATCAGTTTTTTTGCAAATCTCATGGAATGTTCTAGGATTTGAATTTTTTCCTCGGTTTCAACATGTTCTTGAATTTGAAAAAAAATCTTGGACTTCAAAAAGAGTCCATGAATTTGAAATGTGAATGAATTGAGAAATGTTCATGAATTTGTGAAAATATTTGCGAATCCACCAAAATCAAAATTCTTAAAATAAAATAAATAATAATAAAAAGGAAATAAGAAAAGAAACATTTGAAAAGAACAAAAGGAAAAAGCAGAACATAAAACGAAAAGAAAAAGAAAAGAAAAAAAATAAAGCAGTCGTTGGATTCCCAAGGATGGATCTGAGAGATCCACGTCGAGATCCACTCAATGATTTGGACGTTCGCAGTCTGAGATAAAAAGAAAGCAGAGGCTGGTTCGGCATTAACCGAGGTTAGGAGCAGCTTTGTAGACTTGCTTTTTTTAGAGAATTTTGGGCTAGTTTTCTAAAGTATGGCAATGGTAAGGCAGGTGCCAACCCAACTATCGAGACAGAGCGTTGGCTTGCTTAGGCGCCTCACTAAATGGACTCATCTAGTGCGCGGGAGGCAACTGCCTTGTTTTTTATTCCTGTTTTTTCACATTTTTTGTTTTCTTTGCTTTCTTTTTCATTTAAGTTTATGCTCCAAAATATTATAAATATATATTAAAAAAATACTTAAATAAAAACATTTGAAAAACTGTTAATCAAGCGTTTGAAATGTTAAATGTGTATAAAAAATGTTCGTCATGTACATGGAAAATATGTACAAAAAATACCATATATATGAAATAATATAGATCATGTATTTAAAAAATGTTGAAAATGTTAAAAATGTTCCTGGTGTATATGAAGAATACATCAAAAACAATATTTTAAAATTTTAATTTGATAATTAACTTTTTAAACATGTAGATAAAAATGTTCCTGATTTATATATGTATATTGTGTGTGAAAAAATATTTATTTCTATTAATAAAATTATTCACTTTTATTGAATTTTTTTGTCAATGTATTAAAAAAATGTAAATATTTTATTGAAGGAATATTAAACATGTACTAAAAATGCATTGGACATATAAAAAATATATACAATGTGTATGGGAAAAGATAGACATCAAAATATATAAGTTTTAAATAAACAATCATGTATTTACAAAATGTTAAGCAATTACAAAAAAGTATGTTTTTGATGCATACGAAAAATATTGAATGTGTACTGAATAAACTGACATGTGTTTAGCACAAGGAAAACTTTGATCAACAACAAAGATACTACGAAAAAGAAAGAAACCCAATAAAAACCAAAAATGAAAAATTAAAACCAAAGACAACGAATGCAAGAACGAGAGCAGTCAAAATGGAGAAAGTAACGAAGAAAAGTATGGAGAACCGATGAAAGCCAAAAACAGAAACAAAGAAAAATGAAGAAAGAAAAACAAAATAATCCAGACAAAACCGAGAAAGAAAGAAACTAAAACAAAGAAAAACAATAAACCAGTGAAAACCATGAAGGAAATGAGTAAAACCTGTAAAATCAAAGAAAAACGGAAATATATAGAAAAGCGGTGAAGAAACAAAAAAACAAAAGAATAAATAAAAGGAAACAAAGAAAAATAAATAGAGAAGCGAACGCAACCAACCCACAAGCAAGCTAGCGCGGATGCGAAAATGCTAGAATGGGCCGATCCAGTACTATACGTCTAGGTAAAAGGCTTTAGGCGAGACGAGAGCTACTCTCCCATTAAGCGAGATATAGCATTCTCGCGCTTTCAAAGAACGTAAATTGTCTAACAGGGTGGCCTCATGGGCCCACTACAACCACAATCTTATAGTACCGGACAAGGTGGCCTCACCACAACTGCCTCCATGTTACAACCTCAACCAACCACAAGTCCACAAGTCTTCTTTCCTAGAGAGCTGAGTAACTTAGTGGATATTAACTTAGCTGAGTAACCAACCACAAGTCCACAAGTCCACAAGTCTATGTACAAGTCCACAATTCTTCCCTTGCATGTACAAATGTACATGGTCGTGTTATGTGCATAAACAAATAGAAACAAATATCGATGACCGAGATCAATTATCAAGCTGGTGATTGACTGGAAATGACAAATCAATCTATAAATATAGGTACACAGAGGCCAAGATCTAAAGCACACACCTCTCGCACTATTTCACTTCGCACACTACTAGGTTTCCAATGGCACAACCAACCATCTTTCTGTCCCAACTCCTCCCTGTTGACGGTAGCAATGTTGTCCGGATCCTTGGTATAGTTAGCGATGACACCACACTATTTCATATGGAAAATACTCCGCACGTCCCATAATGTAAGACGTTTTTTGACGTCTTACATTATGGGACAGAGGGACGGAGGGAATAGTAACTTCCTTGCATGTTGCTATGACCTACCTAACTTCTACAAATAAGTAAGTACAAGAAACTGCATGAACTCACTAAATACGCAAATACTTTCACGCCATTAGCTCGTTTCAAACGCATTATTGTTTTTGTTTTCCTCATTAAAAAGAAACATAGACGCACACACAGGCTTTGATGGCGCGGAGTGTTGCCGCGCTTTTGCCCGCTAGTCCTACAAAATTTGCCATATCCATACTAGTACAGGATGGTGTGATAGTGTGATAGCCAGGCAATAAACCACGTATCGTTTTGACTGTCTATACTTCCCGATGTCTCTTAATCCTAAAATTAGCATTTCTTCTTTGCATCTGTGCCATTATATAATGGTTCCCAGCTGAACTCTCTTTCTCTTATTAGATTGGTTTGGGGAGAAAGGTTGTGAAGCTAATCAAGCATATGTAAGGAGACAGATGGTGAAGGTGGTAGTATGTTATAGGCAGGTGTAGTAAGCTCAAACTGAGCTAGCACTTTGGTACTAAACATGGGGCACTATGCGCAAAGGTGGAAATCCATATGTAAGTGTGTGTTGTTGATCAATTCCAACTGCATTACTAATTTCAAAGTTGATGGGCCTGTTCCGATTAATGAAGCTCATCAATTTGACTTGTCGTGGTGCGAGATGAAGGAGTCTACAAGGAGCAAATCGTCGACGAGTCAAGATCAGAGAAGCACGAAGACAAAATGTCAAGATTAGGAAGAGATTGTTGGCAATAATCTTGTCCTAATGCTAATATGTTTAGTATAATCATGATCAAGGTGGCCGGTGATTAGGTTAGGTGTATTAGTTGTGTACGGCATACACTCCGTGGTACTAGCAAAGTAGTAGTAGTTTGTGTCCCAGTATGTTTTCTAGGCGTGTCCGCGTTGTACATGGACGTCTAGCTAGCTGAGTACGACTAGAACTCTTGTAGTTCCATATAGCCCAAAGAAGTGCGCATATTTTAATCCGAATACTTGACGTAATATTAGGATTCATTCCATTTAGCCACGTCCCAAACAACGTATCTATACTAACTGGAGGAATAATATTAAAAGCTATATGTATGGACCGCCAAAGTAACTACGCGAGAGGGCAATCGATAAATAAGGGTTGAATTGTTTCATCGTGAACACAAAAGCAACATCGTGAATTGCCGACCCATCGTCGCTTTATTAAGTTATCTTTGGTAAGGATCACTTGGTTGTGTACAAACCACATATAAATTTTGATTCGCAAGGAAACCTTAACTTTCCAAATGTGTATCGACAATGTCTTGCAAAACATTACTCATGTACCTCTCTCTCTCTCTCTCTCTCTCTCTCTCTAAGTTCATAACGGATTTCTTTGCATGTGGGTTCTCTATAGTTCATTTTCTGGTAAAGGACTTATTAATTGATCCAAACCTGGCATCAAACTCCATGATACAATCAAATATAGTTCTTGCCTGTTATCGAGTGCGAGCATTGCAAGATATCTGATAGCCTCCACCAGGCACCGCATGGAGCGAAAACGACGTGGAGAAAGGCAAGCTTGGACTTAAGGCAACATAGCTAGGTTTAGGGATATCGCTACTAAGCACAGAAAGGACTACCACATAAGTAATAAGGCAGCCTAGCTAGTTCCTAGGGTATGGCTTCACCGTACGGCAATTAGTGGTTTCACTAAGTACCTACTTCCCAATGTCTCTCACTCTTAAAGATGGTGAACATAGTCAGGCATATACATCAAGACATGTGGTGAAGATAGTCAAGCATAATGGAAGTGTTTCTAGCCGAACTCTCTTTCCAAGTTATAAGGCAAGATTTCTAGATCTAGGAATATGGCACCGCATGGAGCGAAAACGACGTGGAGAAAGGCAATCTTGGATTTAAGGCAACATAGCTAGGTTTAGGGATATCGCTGCTAAGCACAGAAAGGACTACCACATAAGTAATAAGGCAACCTAGCTAGTTCCTAAGGTATGGCTTCACCGTATGGCAATTAGTGGTTTCACTAAGTACCTACTTCCCAATGTCTCTCACTCTTAAAGATGGTGAACATAGTCAGACATATACATGGAGACATGTGGTGAAGATAGTCAAGCATAATGGAAGTGTTTCTAGCCGAACTCTCTTTCCAAGTTATAAGGCAAGATTGCTAGATCTAGGAATATGGCACCGCATGGAGCGAAAACGATGTAGAGAAAGGCAAGCTTGGACTTAAGGCAACATAGCTAGGTTTAGGGATATCGCTGCTAAGCACAGAAAGGACTACCACATAAGTAATAAGGCAGCCTAGCTAGTTCCTAGGGTATGGCTTCACCGTACAAAAATTAGTGGTTTCACTAAGTACCTACTTCCCAATGTCTTTCACTCTTAAAGATGGTGAACATAGTCAGGCATATACATGGAGACATGTGGTGAAGATAGTCAAGCATAATGGAAGTGTTTCTAGCCGAACTGTCTTTCCAAGTTATAAGACAAGATTGCTAGATCTAGGAATATGGCACCGCATGGAGCGAAAACGACGTGGAGAAAGGCAATCTTGGACTTAAGGCAACATAGCTAGGTTTAGGGATATCGCTGCTAAGCACAGAAAGGACTACCACATAAGTAATAAGGCAACCTAGCTAGTTCCTAAGGTATGGCTTCACCGTATGGCAATTAGTGGTTTCACTAAGTACCTACTTCCCAATGTCTCTCACTCTTAAAGATGGTGAACATAGTCAGACATATACATGGAGACATGTGGTGAAGATAGTCAAGCATAATGGAAATGTTTCTAGCCGAACTCTCTTTCCAAGTTATAAGGCAAGATTGCTAGATCTAGGAATATGGCACCGCATGGAGCGAAAACGATGTGGAGAAAGGCAAGCTTGGACTTAAGGCAACATAGCTAGGTTTAGGGATATCGCTGCTAAGCACAGAAAGGACTACCACATAAGTAATAAGGCAGCCTAGCTAGTTCCTAGGGTATGGCTTCACCGTACAAAAATTAGTGGTTTCACTAAGTACCTACTTCCCAATGTCTTTCACTCTTAAAGATGGTGAACATAGTCAGGCATATACATGGAGACATGTGGTGAAGATAGTCAAGCATAATGGAAGTGTTTCTAGCCGAACTGTCTTTCCAAGTTATAAGACAAGATTGCTTGATCTAGGAATATGGCTGCTAACCACATATAAGTACGGCATTTCTTCTTTGTATGCGTATTGTATGTAATTGAAGTGTTGCTAGCTGAACTCTCTTCCTCGTGCTAGATTGATTTGGGTAGAAAGGTGGTGAATATAGTGTAGCATATAAATGGAGACAAGTCGTGAAGCTGGTAGTAAATATCTAGTGCATGTTATAGGCATGTGCAGTTAGCTTAAACCAAACTATAGCATTTTATTACTAAAGACAGGGCACTATATATGGTTTTTGGAGCCTTCTAGGTAGAACAGACAGTCGTGAACCAAATCTATTTACAGAGGCTATGTGGAAGGTGGACATATATCTCTAAGTATGTGATGTCGTTGTAAAAACCTGGCGTTTGACACAAATCTAAACAGAAGAGTTGAATGTACCAGAAGGAATAGGACTTCAATTTCATGAAAAGGATGGATTGGAGAACTCAAAAAAAAGAAAAGGATCCCAGCTGGTGGCTCGCCAGGATGAGAACCTGCAAATTAAACGAGAGAAAAATAAAAGTTTCAGAAACAAATATGTATCAATTCCCTCATCATTCACCAATCATGCATGGTGTATAATAGGACTTGTGCACACATCTAGCTGGCATGCATTACACTGATCTAGATTCCAATCAATCAAAAGAAAGACGAAACCAGTGGGATGGTTCTTAGGGTATACTATAAATCAATGGATATGTAGATGTCCCAGAAACGAAATCTTTTATTGGTAGTTGCTAGCTGGCTGTGGTGATACCTTCGATCCCAACCGTCTCCGATGCAAGGACTAGAAAACCAGACTATCTGCTAGAAAAACCCTTAGAAAATCATTTGTGCATTGTGCATATAAACTAGAAAAATCATGGTCGAACCAGCAAGAACTGTGACGAACCTGAGACAGAACATAGCAGTCAATGGCAAAGGCAAGCGCGTAGTGGTCAGACAACACACAACGTTGTCTATGGGGCAGGGAGACGAGAAAAGTTGGCAACTTCCCAATATCTTTACCTTGTCCGTTCACAATCATTTGAACACCTAGTATTTCTTTGTAGGGGATGCAATGCATCCGGTTTCACCTAACCTTTTCTACTTTTTAATCATAAACCCCTAAACCCCATAGGCGAGTAATTTGACGCACGCTATGTTGTCTGAGGAAAGCCATTCAACGTCACTGATGATTACCCTACCCTAGGCAGGTCTTTGAATCAGAATCACCATAAACATCCAACCCATCGGTCGCCCACCAACCCCCATTATTCTCCCAAAATATTTCACATATATGATCTCACTCCCACATTTTATGCGTACCAGTGACAATAGTGAGGTGGACATCCCACATTTATTTTAAGAGCCACAGTCAACTTGATGTGATCCTCACAGAAAACTAATAGCCAAATGGATTACAGAATTAATAACATGTTGGTAACATTCATACATATTCAAACCTAGCATTTCTTGAGCTCTTGGGCTAAACTATTGCTGGCATAATTCTTCCTGAACAGCACCAGGGCTAGCAGCAGCTGGATGGCCTTATTCCAATCCTGTATGCCGAATCATAATCAATTACTAGATCATTGTTGGCGCGCGTTGCTGCGCCCGTCTATTTGAATGTAAAATTATAAGAATTTTGTAAATATATGAACATGAAAGCTAAGTTTACATATTGGTTAGTGATCAAAAAGGATATTTTACAATAAAATAGAAATGTTGAGAAACTTTGAATATATCAAATACATTGCTTTCATGTAGACATTCAACCCATAATACACTTTTTCAAAACTATAGGTGTAGAATACAAAAAAATCAACATGCTATAGTGACACCATTCAAATCATCGTTGAGTATGGCAGTACCAAAATAGCAATGGAACAAAGGGAGCAATTAACTAAAATGTTCCATATGCAGAAAGACAATCGAGTATCTCCTGTTTATATTTGAAGTTGCTGCAAGGATAAAGTTTACACAACTAGTAACCATTCATAATAATAGACCAATGTACAAAATTTGGTAAGAGAATTTATTACAGGCATAAATATAATGTGAAATGAGCATTTGCACCATGGTAGAGGGCGGTAGCATAACACATGTTGAACACTAAAAATAGGGATTGGTAAGATTATCAACCATGCTATGTGTAGAAATAGCTTTGCTTCATCCATGTAAACATATAATCATGTAAAATCTCATTTTAGACTTTAGACCAAATAAGAGGTCTTGACGTTAAGTTTAAAAGGGCACCCTGGTCTGTTATTGGCTGTTAGCTTTTCTTTCTTGGTCTTCGCCCTCCTCCTCATGCATGCATATTGTTCTCAGACTTGGACCAATGTCTCATGTGCCAAGATCACATCAATCACACATTCTAGCCATGGAAAAGGGTAGGTGATAGTTAGTGCTATTTTGTTTGTTTATAATCTTTGTATGTATGGAGGGATGTTGGTGCAGTGGTTTAATTGGAGTAAGAAACCTGGTAGGAAGGAGAAGCTCACGAGTATTCTACAAGTCTTATAATCCGCCTTAGCATATCAGAAAACTAAACATCTTTAGCTCACCTCTCTTTGATGATTCTTGGTGATCCTTCATTCTTCCCATCCAAATCTACTAAAGGGGATGCATAGTGTAACAAATATACCAAGATATGGAAATGGTGGATCTTTATAAGTTTGCTTTACTCAAATTGCATCTGCCTAAATTGACTCATAAAAATTAAGCTGTCAAGAATAACAAGAAGGCAAACCTTGAGAAAGAGAATAAAGTTCTATTTTCTCGAAGAGTGTGGCAACCCTTTGCAGCTCCTCTTGTTGTTTTGCAGCTATAACATCAGACCACCTGTTCATATCTATTAGCTCTTTCATATGGGGTGCTCTTTCCATGAAATCGTCCACGGCTTCCTAAAAATGATACTGCAGATTACAGTGGGTTAGTTAAAAAAAACAAAAAAGAAGTCATATAGCAGCGAAGTGGATGCAAGTACACAAATATGAACTGGTAATGTATAAATGCTACACGTTTAGGGTACACTGAAACCTGAATTCTAAAATCGGAGATGCTTATTTCTGTAAGTATGGTAAATATATAGAAACTATAACATCTTACACAATAGATGATGAAGCTATCGAGACATTCTTGCCTTTCTACAAAACTAATCTACAAATCTTAAAGCAAATGTATTCAACAATCTGCCTTGATTCAGATCAAGAAATTCATCTGATAGTTAACATCATGTACAATACTTTCTATATCTGATTCTTCTTGTGGCAACGTACCTGCAGAAAAAAGGCATGGCGAACATGAGACGACTTGGACGGCAGCATGCCACTATGCCAGGGACACCGGTTCAACCGGCCAGCTATCGTGCAGAGCTGAAAAGCCGAGGTGGCCGCCAACGCGCGTGGCGGAGGTCACACAAGAGGTGCCGTTGTTCTAGGTCGAGGTCGGGAAGCGGGATGCTTGCATGACGAGGAGGAAAAAAGCAGAGCTTCACCGTGTTCTAGGCTTCTAGCTCGACTCACCCTCCCAACATCTGTTGAACCATAGCAAGGGTATCGAGAATTTTAGAACTTGGTTCAGTTAAAAACGTAAATGAAAGTATAATAACATTATACTCCATCCATCTATATACAACACCGTTCAAAATTATATTCCTTAAGTCTCAGTTTAGAATACATAACATCTAAAATTGTTCATTTTATCCTATTAGAAATTCTTGAAGAATGGTAACTGCTACCGAAATTAAGTGAGTATATGAAGGATCGAGCTAAATGACTTCTGATCTTGGAAAAGCGAGTCGCAATCTTACTTGCTTGATAAATTCATGGGGTGCATATTTTGACTTCCTAAAGAACATACCATTGTGCTACAACATATACAAAACACTGTCATTCCCTGGTTATTTTGTGGTCATGTACTTAAATATGAGATGAACACATTACACAGAATCCATAGACAATCTCTGAACCACTGTATACAGAAAAAAAGGTGAGTCTGTCAGTGCCCTAACAAAAATCTAGTCAACATGAATGCTAAAGGCACGCTATGTACTTGTTAATCTTGGGCTCACCTGATATGGCCATTGTTCCTATCAATGATATGTTTGGGGAAATGAGAGTGTACGACGCGCCATCGAGCTAGAGTAATGCGTTGATTCCTCAACAAGTTTTGCAACCCATCCATGATAGCATCAAATCAAACAAACAAAGAGGAACAGTTTGACAAACATGATAAGCTACAAAGGATGGAAGAAGGGGCAGAGCAGCAGGGCTGGGTGTACCTAGCCTACGTCGGAGTGCCACTGGAGGAGGTCGGCGACGCCAAGGACGTAGTCGACCATGGAGTTCCCGTCGCGGAGGGCGTGGAGGATGGTAGAGCCATATGCGCAGCAGAATTCCACCGGCGTAGTTTTTCTGTCTGCTGCGTTGCTGTCTCCACACAACCGTGTGCAGGTCGTGGCTCGCAGCTGCGTCGGCACCAAAAGGAATAGGAGATCGACGGAGGAGGTGACGGTGGTGGTGGCGGCGGAGGCACGCCTAGGTTTCACGATAGGACCAGCATCGCCGTTGGCCTTTTCAATGGATCGAATCCGTACCTTTTTCTCCGGAGCACTCACTATGTGCGGGGAGCAGGGAGGTTGCTAGAGGCCCATTAGGCCCATATTAACCCGAGACGCCCAAAAAAGCTACCGGAGCAGCGGCCCGGCATGGTTAGCGACCGTTATTAGCGAAGGAGGCAGATTAGGAGCGATTCATTGCAAATCTGGCGGCTGGAAATACTTAAAAGTGTTGATCCGATGGCTGGGAGCGTTGATGGTCTGAGAGGGCTGGAAGGGTGCTCAGTTTTAATATATCTAAATGAGCACCCAATAATAATCATATAGAAGTTATCTATAGCTCAGAATCAACATAAGAATGGACATGAACAACTCGCGTTCCTCTACACTAGTAGAAAAACACCTAATAGTCCCGGTTCGTAAGGGCCTTTAGTCCCGGTTCATAAACCGGGACTAATGGGTCGTTACTAATACCTCCACCCATTAGTCCCGGTTCAAACACGAACTGGGACCAATGTTCCTCCATGTGGCCCTGTGCGCCGAGCCCAGTCAGGGGGCCTTTGGTCCCGGTTGGTGGCTCCAACCGGGACCAAAAGGCATCCACGCATTAGCCTTCCAGTGGCTGGGGTTTTTATTTTTTTTAAAAGGAGGGGGGGGGGGTCGGGGGTTTTGGGGGATTAATTTAGGTGTTTCATATATTGTGTTAGCTAGCTAATTAATAAAGAGAAGTGTCCTCTCTTATGTCCATGCTTGGTCGACGCTACGTACTATATATACATAAGTGATCGAGAGAACCATTCAGTACAGAAGTTCGTCATGCATACCGAGAGAAGTGATCGATCGACCTCTCCTTCTCCAAGAGATTGGTCGAACAACAAGTTTTCGTATATTATGTATCTGACGCTACTGGCTACATACATGTACAATATGTATAAGATCTCTTAATTACAATCCCCTAGCAATTGAAATCAATTTCCACATGGTATTCTCCGGCTTTATTGATGACGTGGTCAAGAAAGAATCCCGCCAATTCCTCTTGAATTCCTTTCATGCGATCTGGTTCTAGGAGTTCATTCCGCATCTGCCACGTCTAATTTGAAGAAGGGGGTTAATTAATACATATATATGAATTAAACTCAACAGAAATGATGGTGTAATAAAATGAAATTATGAATATTATTGCTTACGCAATTCATATTGTCTTTGAGAGTAGCCCCGCTTGTTTTTCAAAGTCGCGTTGTGGATGAACTCGCACACGTAGTATCCACAAAAATCATTCCCTTCTTCCAACCACAAGCACTTTATGAGAAATAGAGGTCAATCAAACTGATAATGAAGCATTATAAATGGCATTGATGAAAGTATAGCTGTAGAATCAACGGGAGATGCGCGCAACTAGCTAGCTAGTAGTACTTACTTTCGGGTATGTATATCGCAGCTCCTTCGGCAGTCCCGGAGCTTGTGCGGTGAACTGTTTCCAAACCCTGCAAGACAAAGAAAATAATTATTATTACTTGAAATATCAAGAAATGAACAAAAAGTTGCCGATATGGTGCGATAATGATCGATTAAACTTACCTGCTGAGCATTTCAGTCATGTCCGCATAGGATTTGCGATCTTTCCGTCTCGAGTCTAACACGGTTACTAGTCCACGCTCAAGATTAATCTCCAGAAGAATATAGTGGTACCTGCGCACGCATGCATAACTCATCAATTACGTTACTATAACCTCGCTCGAGTAATAAGGGAAACCGAATATGCACACGACAGTAACACTCACTTGCCGTTGTAAGGAAAGAGTATGGTATCTTTGTTTTGATTTTTGATCAACGATTGTAGCACGTTGTCCTTGGCCTCTTTGATGTCCTTTTTAACCAGAAATTCATCTATGATAGTTGTGTTAATGAACCCAATATCATAAATTTCTTGTTTTTTGCACTCGACGATCTTCAATCTGCATAATATATTGAGGATAATTAATTATGAATACATGAAATGAAAGAGCCGAGCTATATAAAGAGACTTAATGACAGAAATAGTACTTACAGACAGTAGCAAAAGACCATTAGTTTATCGAGGGCCTTTTGATTGAAGAACGTGAAGAACTCATCAAATGGAACAGTCAACTGATCATTTGCAACGAGGTCGTGCTCCTCTTTAATATTCAGATACAATGCATTCGTATCCCCAGACTCTCTACAGGTTTCCATGTACCAATTATGGAATCTTCGCATCATTGTTGTCAGAGATTTTTCATCTTTGATGAGAGGCTTCCCGTACTCGTATTTGTGTTCGTCCACCTCCAAGAAATCAGGAAGTTGATCGTCAGGCAGGTAATCTTCAAGATTGCCATAACCGGC
The DNA here is from genome assembly GCF_018294505.1 of Triticum aestivum. Classification (NCBI taxonomy): domain Eukaryota; kingdom Viridiplantae; phylum Streptophyta; class Magnoliopsida; order Poales; family Poaceae; genus Triticum; species Triticum aestivum. The sequence continues at coordinate 668,177,869 of NC_057803.1, forward strand.
CACCATCCCCGGAGCATTAGACACATTGAGCGGGGGGCACGATTGCTGTGCTTGTTCGCCGAGCTGGGCAATTTTTCCCCCTTTGCTCATTCTTTTGACCTTCTAGCACTGACAGTAGTTCCCGACCGCTGGGCTTGGAGATATGTCTGTTCAGTAATGCGCTCATAGTTGGTTCTCGGTGGAGACTTTGGTGGTTTCCTCGGGGCATCGATAGTGCGCTTTGCTTTCACCGGATCTACCTTCTCCTCCGGAGGTGGATGTCTCTTTGCTTTCACCCCTTCAAAGAACTCCTTCACGTGGGTCCGCACAATCGTATCGTTTTCCTCCTCGGACCTCTCGTACGGTAACTTCTCTAGAGGCTTGAGAGGTGGACCATATCTGTATTGCCTCCCACCTCTGGTTGTGCTGCTAGACGCCGGAGCAGACGGAGCGGCTTCGGCGTCTGTCTTCTTTCGTGCTTGCTTACGAGGCGGAGGAGAAGGAGTACGACGCACCGGAGCAGCCGGGGCGGCGGCGGGTCTCTTCCACCCTTGCTGGCGAGGCAGAGAAGGAGGAGGCTGCTGGCTGCTCGGGAGCGCCGGCGCAGGCGGAGAAGGAGGCGGAGTGCCGCCATGCGCCGGAGAAGGAGGCGGAGTGCCTCCACGCGCACGAGAAGGAGGCGGAGTGCCGCCACGTGTGCCCTAATCGTCACTCGCCGGAGGAGGAGGCGGTGGAGGAGGCGGAGTGCCCTGACTCGCCGGAGGAGGAGGAGGAGGCGGAGGCGTCCAGTTTAGAAGGTTGATGAGCTCCTTCCGCCATAGGCATGGAGTCTTCAGAGCACAACCCAACCTAGTCTTCCCTTCACCGGTAGGGTGCTCAAGCGGGAGATCCTCAAATCCCTCCGTTATTTCATCCACCATCACCTTAGCATATCCTTCTGGAATCGGCTGGCAGTGATAAGTTGTGCCGGGTCCACTAGGATAAACTTGGCCAACAACCGCCTTGACCTTCAAATTCATCCATCGCGCCATAATGTGGCAATTTTGAGACTCCGCGATACCATCCACGGGATAGCTGGCAGGAGCCGTCAAGACATGCTCCGGCTGAAGCAGCTCGGTGGAAGCCACACTGCTTCTCCGCTGAGATGGCGGGGTAGCTTCGGGGGAAGCTTCGGCAGGTCGTTTGCTGCGATCTGCTTCTTCTCGTTCCTCTTCTCGATCCTCTAGCCCCATTACCCTTTCGTGCAGCGCCTGTAGTTGGTCCTGCTCCAGTTTCTTCCTCCTCTCGTGGGTTTTGTACCCCCTGCGTCCGGAAAACCAACCTTCCACGGAATGGAGCCTGGCGTGCCTCGTGTCCGGCCAGGGTGCTCAGGATTCCCAAGGGCCATTGTGAGCTCATCCTTCTCCCTGTTTGGAAGGAACGTCCCTCGCTGCGCTGCATCGATATAGTGTCGAAGGTTCTTGACTGGTATTTCCAGTTGCTCAGACGTCCACTGGCACAACCCTGTTACAGGGTCCAACGGTCTGGCCAGTACATTATCTCTGGTTCGATCCCTTTTTCAAGCAGATCATGCTCAGCCTTGGACCACTTAGGCCGAGCTTTGAGGTAGCCACCTGACCCCGTGCGATGGTGAAGCTTCTTCTTCGCAGCATTTTTCTTGTTTGTCTCCGACATCTTCTTACTCTTTTCCGATGTCTTGTGGGCCACAAATGCGGGCCAGTGATCTTTGATCTTCTCATATTTGCCGATGAATTCTGGTGTCTTTTTTTTTGACAAACTGGTTCAGCTCTTTCCTCCACCTCCTCATTAGGGTTGCCATCTTCTTAAGAGCACAACACTTGATTAATTGCTCATTAACTGGATTCTCTGGATCCTCCTCTTGCGGTAGGGTGAAATTTGCCTTCAGCTCAGTCCAAAGATATTCTTTCTGCATATCATTGACATAAGACACCTCAGGGTCTTCCTCCTTAGGCTTATACCATTGCTGGATGCTGATCGGGATCTTCTCCCTAACAAGAACCCCGCACTGAGCAGAAAATGCCTTCCTTGTCCGGATGGGTTCAATCGGTTCACCGTCGGGCGCGATTTCTATGATCTCAAACTTTTCATCCGAGCTCAACTTTTTCTTCGGGCCTCGTCTCCTTACCGAAGTTGTGCTCGATCCGGAGGGCTAGAAATTATAAGGAAGAAAGACGAGAGTAATTAATATGTGTACATATACCAAAACAATGGAAGCATCAATTAACTAGTCAGCACGGGCTTAACTAATATATATATACCTGGCCGGGCTAGGTTCGGTCACCGGAGCAGTCAGCACGGTCTCCTTCTTGTACCTCCATTGTGTCACCGGAGCCATCATGAACATAGTCCTCTTCTTGTACCGGTATTAATGGGCCGAAGCCATCATGAACATAGCCCTCTTCTTCACCCAGCTCTTCTAGCTGACCAACGGTGTCGAGGAGAAATGACGCAACTTCATCCCTTCCATTTGCGATTATGTCCCCCAATATCGCTTCTATTTCTTCGTCTCAGGAGTGCTCCATAGTTTCTGCAAATATTTACAAGATGTCAATTATTATTCAAACATGGTACAGATGGATATATATATATTAGTGGCAAACGTAGAACTAGCTAGCTCACAATAAGGAATCATGTTAGTGGCCTCGACGCTGCTTCTCTAGGGTTTGGGGTCGCCTCGACACAACAACGCTTCAAGGGTTTGGGGTGGCCTCGACGACAACGCTCTTTTAACCTGGTAAATTTGGGTGGCCTCGAGAGAGTTAGTTTGTCGGGTAGGGGCGCGGCGGGAGGGGGTAGGAGACCAACATCGTTTTCTCTCTAGGGTTTGGGTGTCCTCGAGAGTTTTGGTCGAGCGAGAGGGCCGAGGGGGGGTGCTGCCGTTGTATAAGTTATCACGGTCGAGAGGGGGTATATATATCGACCGCCCCTCATGTCGAAGTTATCTCGAGGGGGTTATATCGACAATGACGCGACAACGACGAGAAAGGAAAATAATTAAGGAAAAGGAAGAAAAGAGGAAGAAGGAAGAAGGAAGAAGAAGAAGGAAAAAAAAAGAGGAGAAGAAGAAAAGAATAGAGGAGAAGAAGAAAAAATAGAATGCTTCCAACCAACTGCTGAAATTCCTGATGTGTTCACATGTAATCCAGTCGTCGCACTGCTCCGGGTGTTTGGAGCGCAGACTGTTCTTGTGTTCATTGACATACGGGGTCACCAAGGTAGAGTTCTGTAGAATTGTGTAGTGTGCTTGAGACCAAGAATATCCATCCCTGCATATTATTGAGTCCCTTCCAAGCGTGCCTTTTCCAGTCAGTCTCCCCTCATACCGCGATTTAGGGAGACCTATCTTCTTAAGGCTAGGAATGAAGTCAACACAAAACCCGATGACATCCTCTGTTTGATGGCCCATGGAGATGCTTCCTTCTAGCCTAGCGCGGTTATGGACATATTTCTTTAGGACTCCCATGAACCTCTCAAAGGGGTACATATTGTGTAGAAATACGGGGCCCAAAATGACAATCTCGTCAACTAGATGAACTAGGACGTGCGTCATGATATTGAAGAAGGATGGTGGGAACACCAGCTCGAAACTGACATGACATTGCACCACATCACTCCTTAGCCTTGGTATGATTTCTGGATCGATCACCTTCTGAGAGATTGCATTGAGGAATGCACATAGCTTCACAATGGCTAATCGGACGTTTTCCTGTAGAAGCCCCCTCAACGCAACCGGAAGCAGTTGCGTCATAATCACGTGGCAGTCATGAGACTTTAGGTTCTGAAACTTTTTCTCTGCCATATTTATTATTCCTTTTATATTAGACGAGAAGCCAGTCGGGACCTTCTACTAAGCAGGCATTGAAAGAAGATTTCCTTCTCTTCTTTGGTAAGAGCATAGCTGGCAGGACCTTCATACTGCTTTGGAGGCATGCCATCTTTTTCGTGCAAACGTTGTAGGTCCTCCCGTGCCTCAGCTGTATCTTTTGTCTTCCCATACACGCCCAAGAAGCCTAGCGGGTTCACGCAAAGGTTCTTCGTCACGTGCATCACGTCGATCGAAGAGCAGACCTCTAGGTCTTTCAAGTAGGGTAGGTCCCAAAATATAGATTTCTTCTTCCACATGGGTGCGTGTCCCCCAGCGTCACTCGGAACAGCTAGTCCACCGGGACCCTTTCCAAAGATTACGTGTAAATCATTGACCATAGCAAGTACGTGATCACCGGTATGCATGGCGGGCTTCTTCTGGTGATCTGCCTCGCCTTTGAAATGCTTGCCTTTCTTTCGACATTGATGGTTGGTCGGAAGAAATCGACGATGGCCCAGGTACACATTCTTCCTGCAGCTTGCCAGGTATATACTATCGGTGTCAAGTAAACAGTGCGTGCATGCGTGGTATCCCTTGTTTGTCTGTCCTGAAAGGTTACCGAGAGCAGGCCAATCGTTGATGGTCACGAACAGCAACGCCTTTACGTTAAATTCCTCCTGTTTGTGCTCATCTCACGTACGTACACCGTTTCCATTCCACAGCTGTAAAAGTTCTTCAACTAATGGCCTTACGTACACATCAATGTCGTTGCCGGGTTGCTTAGGGCCTTGGATGAGAACTGGTATCACAATGAACTTCCGATTCATGCACATCCAAGGAGGAAGGTTATACATACATAGAGTCACGGGCCAGGTGCTGTGATTGCTGCTCTGCTCCCCGAAAGGATTAATGCCATCCGCGCTTAAAGCAAACCATACGTTCCTTGGCTCACTTGCAAACTCATCCCAGTACTTTCTCTCGATTTTTCTCCAACGCGACCCGTCAGCGGGTGCTCTCAACTACCCGTCTTTTTTACGGTCCTCACTGTGCCATCGCATCAACTTGGCATGCTCTCTGTTTCTGAACAGACGTTTCAACCGTGGTATTATAGGAGCATACCACATCACCTTCGCAGGAACCCTCTTCCTGGGGGGCTCGCCGTCAACATCACCAGGGTCATCTCGTCTGATCTTATACCGCAATGCACCGCATACCGGGCATGCGTTCAGATCCTTGTACGCACCGCGGAAGAAGATGCAGTCATTAGGGCATGCATGTATCTTCTGCACCTCCAATCCTAGAGGGCATACGACCTTCTTTGCTGCGTATGTACTGTCAGGCAATTCGTTATCCTTTGGAAGCTTCTTCTTCAATATTTTCAGTAGCTTCTCAAATCCTTTGTCAGGCACAGCATTCTCTGCCTTCCACTACAGCAATTCCAGTACGGTACCGAGCTTTGTGTTGCCATCTTCGCAATTGGGGTACAACCCTTTTTTGTGGTCCTCTAACATGCGATCGAATTTCAGCTTCTCCTTTTGATTTTCGCATTGCGTCCTTGCATCGACAATGACCCGGCGGAGATCATCATCATCGGGCACATCGTCTGGTTCCTCTTGATCTTCAGCAGCTTCGCCCGTTGCAGCATCATCGTGCACATCGTCTGGTTCCTCTTGATGTTCAGTAGCATCACCATATTCAGGGGGCACATAGTTGTCATCGTACTCTTCTTCTTCGCCGTCTTCCATCATAACCCCTATTTCTCCGTTCCTCGTCCAAACATTATAGTGTGGCATGAAACCCTTGTAAAGCAGGTGGGTGTGGAGGATTTTCCGGTCAGAGTAAGACTTCGTATTCCCACATATAGGGCATGGACAACACATAAAACCATTCTGCTTGTTTGACTCAGCCACTTCGAGAAAATCATGCACGCCCTTAATGTACTCGGAGGTGTGTCTTGAACTGTACATCCATTGCCGGTTCATCTGCGTGCATTATATATAATTAAGTGTGTCAAAAATCATTACAGAACATCATGAATAGATAATTAAGTGACCAAATTAATAGAATTTCATCATCACATTAAAACCAAAGTACATACATAGTTCTCATCTAACAACATAAAGCTCTGCAGAGCATCTAAATTAATTAAACCATACACTGAAACTATGTAAAACATTTCAATGCGAAAACAAATGCGATCATAACCGCAACCAATGTAACAACTGATCCAACAGCATAATGATACCAAGCCTCGGTATGAATGATATATTTTCTAATCTTTCTAATCTTCAAGTGCATTGCATCCATCTTGATCTTATGATCATCGACGACATCCGTAACATGCAACTCCAATATCATCTTCTCCTCCTCAAATTTTCTATTTTTTTCCTTCAACAAATTGTTTTCTTCTTCAACTAAATTTAACCTCTCGACAATAGGGTCGGTTGGAATTTCTGTTTCAATAACCTCCTAGATAAATAAAATCTATGTCACGTTGGTCGGCATAATTGTCATAAACAATAAATGAATCAATAGTTATGAAAAGATAATATATACCACATCCGAATCATAGACAGGACGAGGGCCGACGGGGGCGGATACCAAAACCATCGCACTATATAACATGCAATAATAAAAGTAAGAAAATTATACAAGTATCTATATAAATATACAAGTAAGATTTTTTTCCTTTCAGAAAGAAGATAAGAACAAGAGGCTCACCACGGTGGTGCCGGCGACGAGATCGGCGCGGGCGATCGACGGCGGTGAAGACGGGGACGGGACGTGACGGACCGCTAAACCTAGACAAGTATTAAGGAAAATGGAGCTTGGAGGTCGAGCTTGGAGAGGAGAAAGCTTAAGTAGTGTGGCTCGGGCATTCCATCGAACACCTCGTGTGCATAAGAGGTGAGCTAGAGCACCACAAAGCTCTCCCCTCGCCGGCCACGAAAAACAAAGCACTGGGAGTGCTCTGCTCGCGGGGTAGATATAGGCAACTAACTGGTCCCGGTTCGTGCCACGAATCGGGACTAAAGGGAAGCCTTTGGTCCCGGTTCAAACCACCAACCGGGACCAATGGTGGTGGGCCAGGAGCGATGCGCATTGGTCCCGATTCGTCCCACCAATCGAAACCAATAGGTCCAGCCGAACCGGGACCAATGGCCCACGTGGCCCGGCCGGCCTCCGGGGCTCACGAACCGGGTCCAATGCCCCCATTGGTCCCGGTTCTGGATTGAACCGGGACTAATGGGCTGACCCGGCCTGGACCATTGCCCCCTTTTCTACTAGTGTTATTATTCAGTAACCATACACAAGGCATCGAAATGGATAGAAAGAACTACAAAAATTGGCAAAAATAATAGCTAAAGCACCAAACTAATTAAGCAGAGGATCAACCATAATATAATGGTCAATGACTATTCTGCTAAGAAGGCCCGAATATGCTGATATCTCTACGGCTTACCTATTGACGGGGCCTCGCGTTCTTCTCATGTCCTGCATGGTAAACAAAATGATGGAAGTAAGGAAATCAGTCCAAGTTTTTCTTTCCTTTTGCTGCCCGAATATTTGTCCACGGTCGAGATCAACGAAATTAAAGGCATCATTCATGTCTTTTTTGAATCTCTAGGCTCCTTCGAAATGTTTGAGGTTAAATCTGCACGAGCCTGGAGACTTTTGACATGCTGAGAGACACGAGTCAAAAGCACGAGGAGAACAGAAATCGGCACGTCGGTTTCACATACTCGCTTCCATGAAAATGATCTTAATTACTACTGGGTATCTGGTGTGCGTTTGTGCTGGGCTGGGTGTCGGCTCCTCTGCTCGTGGAGCTGGTGAGTTCTTTGCGTGTGTTGGACTGGGGACAGACCTGGCGCTGTATATATATAGTTATATAAAGCAGAGAGAGAGAGAGAATGCCTCAGCCGCAGCTGTGTGTGTTGGAACGTCTCAAACCTGTGTCAACTTGCTACGGGTTAGAGCATCTTCAACAGGCGCGCAAAGCGCGACGCGCTAAAATAACATTTGCAACACCGAAATAGCAAATTTTAACGCACAACAAAGTGCTGGCTCGAGCGGCCGCTGGAAAATTTTGGACGAGACTTGCCTGCGCTCCGCGCGTGCGCCCATCCGTACTCCCGCGTACGTGGCTTGATTTGATTGGAACAAAATAAGGCCCGGTCCCACCTCCTTAAAATCGGGGGGGGGGGGGGGGGGGGGGGGGGGGAGATGATTAGATTAGAAAGGAAAAAGCAAAAAAAGACAGCCGTAGGATGAAGTGGGAGCACGGATGGGAGCATGAGGAGAGAGCAGGCAAGCCGGATCCCAAAATTTTGTGCGCGCGAGCCACTCCAGCGGGCGCTGCAGAACATTTGACACTCAAAACAAAACCAAGAAGATCAAACATATAAGAAATAAATCAACAATAAATAGTTCAATTTTATTACAACTCAAACAAATAGTTTATCAATACAAGAAATAGTTCAACAATACAACATCAAACATACAAATCACTAGTTTTGTAGGCCATTCTATGCCCACCACTCCTTGATTAGATCCTTTTGAAGATCATCATGTGTTTCGGCACGTCGAATGGTATGATAGGAGGCAACAAATCGGGCCACCCTCTCAGCCCTCCATCACACTCGCACTGGACATCCCAAGAACTCATACTGGGAGTAGTTTAAATCTTGCCCACGCTCATTCTCGATGTTCATGTTATGCATGATCACACAAGCTTTCATGATATACCAAATGATCTTTTGATCCCAAAATCTAGCCGGTCCTCTCACAATAGCAAATTGGGCTTGCAAAATCCCAAAAGTTCTCACCACATTTTTCCTAGCCGCCGCCTGAGCATTGTGGAAATCAAGATTTTTCTCACCTTTCGGTTTTTTCAACGGCTTCATAAATGTTCGCCACATTGGGTAGATGCAATCCGCAAGATAGTAGTCATAGTTTTATGTATGGCCATTTGCTACAAATTGTACCGGTCGCAGTTCACCATTTGCAATCCTATTCATGAGTGGTGACTGATTAAGAACGTTGATGATGTCATTCAAAGATCCAGACATTCCAAAAAGAGCATGCCAAATCCACCACCACGCGTCATGTCAAACACCTTGTGGGTGCCGAGCGGCAGTGGGTGGCCGGGCACTCCCTGTCGAAGGAATGACACGCTTGAGGGGCGGCAGCGACGAGAGGAGGTGGAGGAAGCAGCGGCGGGATGCGGGGATAGGCCTGGGAAGCGTTGTCGTGTCGCCGGAGTAAATGGGGAGGTGCGGGAGGAGGCGCCAGCGGCTAGATCCGGCGGTTAGTGGGAGTCGCGCGCGAGTTGACGCTGTCCGCGCGCTGGAGCGGACGCACGAAATAAATGGCGCGCGATGCCGTTTTGCTCCGCGCGCTAAACCAACTATAGCACGCGCGCGTTTTTTGCGCGTTCGCTGGATAGGGACGCTCGGATCAAAAAGTCTGGGTTTGGTGGGAACCGACACCTATGGTTTGTCATTTTCATCTCGTTTGGGAAAACCAAACAGGCCGATTTGCCAAATTGGAATACTATTCTATTCTGTTCGGTCAGCGACTCCCGCAAGTCTCCAACGGCGGATGGACAGAAGGGCGCCGGAGTCCGCATTCTCCCGGCCATGCATGCCATTTCGCAGTGCACGGTCATCGTCGATGCCGATCCATCATCCGTCGAGCGTCTGCTCCCGATGATCGTACTAGATCACTTCAGCAGCCGCACAATTTGGCCGGAGAGATCACGATGCCGGAGGTACCACTCAGTTATAGTATGGTGCGCCTAGCTACAACTAAGTGTCGTGGACGGGTGTCAAGTGATGTTTACTTCCATGCAGGACGAACATTTGCTTCTTTCCCATTGTCTCCTATTCATACGTGTTCTCAACTTCATGCCAGTTTTCTAGTAATCCTCTCATAAGCTTTTGTCGAACACAACCTATTTGTTGCGGTAATATACCTAAATTGAGTAATCATGATGTACAACTGGGTGGATGAGGATGAAATGATTGAGTTCGGATGCAGCTGACTGAAGTGAAGACGTGGTATATGTAGAGGAAGGGAAGAGGCCTCGGAAGGGAAAGCATTCTAGTGGGCAGGACATTTATTAGCCTTATTTCCGTCTTATAAACATCCAACAATGCATATATCGCCCACGTACCCCCCCCCCCCTCTCTCTAAATTCATAACTGACTTCTTTTTGAAAAGAAACTTCATAACTGACTTGGTTTCGGATATGAGCATTTGTTAATTAACTATTTCACAACAGAATTGGCACTCTAGTTATTTCAACAAAAAGATAGGTAGCATATTTAGTTTGTGGAGAGAACTAAGCACTAGTAGAAAAGAGGGTTTTGGTCCAGGCCGGGTTAGCCCATTAGTCCCGGTTCAGTCTAGAACCGGGACTAATGGGGGCATTAGTCCCGGTTCGTGCGCCTAGGGGCCACGTGGGCCATTTGTCCCGGTTCGTCTGGACCTTTTAGTCCCGGTTGGTGCCACGAATCGGGACTAAAGGGTGTGATGCCCATTAGTACCGGTTCGTGGCACCAACCGGTACTAAAGGTTAGACCTTCAGTCCTGATTCGAGCCACCAACCGGTACTAATGGGGTTTGAGGCATTACTACCGGTTCATGGCACGAACCGGTACTAAAGGTCCCATTTTCAAACTCCACCCCCCGATCGCCTTTTTCAGTTTAAAAAAAATAAAAGAAAATGATGAAAATGTCAAAAAAATAAAAAAATAAGTTTTCCATGTGATATGTGGTCTAGTTGTTGGGAAAATTTGCAAATGTGAATTTCGATTTTATTTGCAAAATCTCTCTACAATTTAGTAAAATGGGCATAACTTTTGCATACTAACTCGGATGAAAAAGTTTTTTATATGAAAAATTATCTACTCGAAAAGTTACATCCAAATTTAATCGGGGGAACCCCGTTAAACATTTTCAAAATCCTCAAAAACCTAACAGAAAAAAAGTTACGGGGCTTTCAAGATCTAGAGGCAAAAAAATTCATTAAATTTCAGTTTTTATTTGAATTTTTGTTAAATCTGGTCAAACTATGGTCAAACTACTTATTCAAGAAGTATTAGTGTTATTAAATAATTATTCAAGAATATTAGTGTTACTAAATAATTATTTCAGTTTTTTTGAATTTTGGTCAAATCTGGTCAAACTGTGGACAAACTGTGGTCAAACTGTGGTCAAACAATGGTCAAACTACTTATTCAATAAATATTAGTGTTACTAAATAATTATGTCATTTTTTTGAATTTTGGTCAAATCTGGTCAAACTGTGGTCAAACTATGGTCAAACTATGGTCAAATTGTGGTCAAACTACTTATTCAAGAAATATTAGTGTTACTAAATAATTATTGTTTTTAGAACAATAATTTCAAATTCAAACAGTGAAATGTGTGACTTCATGCTCAAGCAAAATTCCTGAGGGTTAATAGGATTGACATCTTACTATTGTCAGGAAAACAACAAGCAGACATGGAAACGAGGGAGAATAGCTGGAGTAGTGAGAGGATGGGTGACCGTCCAGGAAGTTAGATGATTTGGAATGATGAGGGGTGATTAGAGATTAGAGGATAAATTGAGCAGTGATGGGGTGGTGATTAGAGATTAGAGGTTAAAATAATTCAGAAATTTAAAAATAAAAAAAAATCAAAATTTTTTTTTTTTCAAAAAGAAAAATCATAAAATTTCCTTTAGTCACCAACCGGGACTAAAAGTGGAGCTCCACGTGGCCGCGGCCTTTAGTCCTGGTTCGTGTTAGAACCGGGACTAAAGGGGAGAGGCATTAGTAACGACCCTTTAGTCCCGATTAAAAAACCGGGACTAAAGGGCCTTACCAACCGGGACAAAAGCCCCTTTTTCTACTAGTGAAGTCACGCTCTATAGGGAATAGCTACAAACACTAAAAAAATACAACAACGATTTCCACACATTTTTTTTGGAAAAGGAGGTTAATACCCCCGGCCTCTGCATCAATCAATGCGTACGATCATCTTTATTTATTATTCAACATAGGTCTAACAAGAATATACGTGGATCGAGTTGGGCAAGGGGCCAAACTCTTGATGCGTTCGGCGTTGTACATTGCGTGGCACCGTGGCACCAAAAATCTTCTCATCTTGTGCCCTAGTTGCTATGCTACGGAAGTGTTGCTAGACGAACTGTTATTACCTTGCTAGATTGCTTTGGGGAGAAATGTGGTGAGCATATGTATGGAGACAGGTGGTGAAGCTCGCAGTACATGTTATAGGCAGGCGTAGTTAGCTCAAACTAAACTAGCAATTTTGTACTAAAACGGGGCACTATATATGGTTTTCGGAGCATTTATCTCAAATACATATTATTGAACTAAAGGTATTTATAATGACTGCAAGGTGGACATACATTTTTAAGTATGTGATGTCTTTCTAAAAACGTGCCATCTTACTACCTTCAAATCTGAAGTGTAGACTTGTTTAACTTTTCTTTCTATAATGCACTTAATTTAACCAGGGTCTATCTAGGATCATATACTAAAAGCACAATATGTAAGCAGAAAGACACATACTGAAATTATTACAATATCTATCATCATATACTAAAAGCCACTAAAGGGCCACCACGTGGCACGAGCCCGCGCCGGAGGCTGGTAGACCTTTAGTACCGGTTGATAACACCAACTAGTACTAAGGTTTAGGTGGTTTTGGGTTTATGATTTCTTTTTCCTTTAATTTTGTGTTTTCCATTTAAATCTTTTTCATTTACTGGTATTTTACTATACTACATATTGTACATGTTATGCATATATATAAATATAACTTCTCGTAGAACCAATCATATATATATATATATATATGTATATATATATATATATATATATATATATATATATATATATATATATATATATATATATATATATATATCCTACATGTTATGCATATATACAATTTCTCCTACATGGAGGCATTATTGTGGTGGTAGCGGGTAATAGAATTCTCCTTTGAGATTTATGACCCGGTTGAGCGAAAATCCCGCTATTTCTTCTTGAATTGCTCGTACGCGATCCGCTGGTAGGAGCTTCTTCCGCACGTCCTTGAACTTCAAAGAAGGAGATCAAATATGCATGTATTAGTTGTGTGTATATATATTAGATATCGATAATGATGTAAAAATTGTAAATAGTGCTCTAGCAAAGGTACCCATTAGTGTCTATCATCTCTGCTCCTTTCAAACGTCATCATGTGAATGTGCTCACAAACATAGTATGCACATAAATCATTCCTCGGCAACTGATTCATGCACTTTACGAGAATAGAATTCGATCAGATAATAATTAATCAAGCATGATAACTAATGGTATTGAAACGAGAATTAAAGAGATGGTAGCTAGGTAGTACTACTTAATTAATTATACCTTGGGTCGATACTAATACAACTTTTGTTTCCATCGCCTAGAACCTTTTTCCTGAACTTTTTCCAAGCTCTGCCCGCCGGCAAAGAAAATGAATAAAGGAGTTATTAATTAGTTGATATCAGGAATGACGAACTAAAGAGGCCGACATATAGTTCGATAATGATCGAAATTACGTGTCGACTATCCCCTTCACGATTTCGTACTGCTCGGTTGGTTTAAGTAGCGAGTCCAGAACTTCAACTTCAGCACCTTCAACTCGAATGATTAACAAGATCCAGTGAAAACTTCATGCACACACGTTTGCATGTATAAAAATTAAGCGGGCATGTGCATAAAACACATCAACTACCCTGAACCCTATACACTTATTAATTAACATCTAGCTAGTAAGCAAAAACAAAATTTATAGTACAAGACAGTGTGACTCACCCGAAGTGGTAAGGAAGTAGTATATCTCGATTGGTATTTAGGCGCTTCAAGAACTCTAGGAAGCTATTCTCTGTATCTTCTCGATAGAATGGCTCTAACCATGTCTCTTGATTAACGGTATTTGGGTCAATGAACCCAATGCCATAGCGTCCAACTTTTTTCATTTCATAGATCTTCATTCTGTATAATACCATAGAAAAGAATATAGTGATGATAATTACAGGTAATGATCAACGAGCAATACAACTAGCTTGAGACTTAAATTACAGAAAGAAATCACTTACAGACAATAGAAACTGACGATAGATTTGTCGAGTGCGTCTTGATTGAATAACTGAAATAGTTCTGTAAACTCAACATACAGAGCATTCTCATGGTGGTAATGATCTGCCTTGACTTTCACCATGAGGGACTCTCGATTGGTAGTATTGGTAATTTTCATGTACCATTCATGCAACTCGTACATTCTCGTTGAGAGGTTCTTGATATCCTCAGGCTTTATCAAAGGTTCGCCGCGGGCATATTTCCGTTTTAGTTCCTGCTCTGTAAAAGTATCCATGGGCTTGAGCCCTAGGAGTTGTTCTACTGTGCATCCGATCTCTGCAGCCTACCTTCTATGATCGTCGGTTATTACCAGATGGTCGGCCGCGCCGGTACTACTCATGTGTGTTGGTACAATGAGGGGGGGGGAGGGGGGTTCGATTGCACCGCCTGTTCTCCCAGCTGGGGAACAGTTTTCCCGCTTTTCTTGGCAGCTGCTTGGCTGGAGGTCGAGCTCGACTCCTTCTTTTATTGTGCTTCATATGCCTTCCTGATTTGGCACTCATAGTCTGAGTCAACAGGCTTGGGAGCTGGTGGTTGAGCCATACGAATAAACTACTCAATGGCATGCTCAAACACTTTCTCCTTTGGTGGTGGTGGCGGTTTCGGGCCAAAATGGGCGTCCAATTGTCTCCTGCATTCGGCTGCGCTTTCCTCTTCGCTCATGTCGTAAGGCCTCATTGGAAGAGGCATGAGGCTTGGACCATATTGGAATCTCTTGCCTCCACCTGTACTTGTACTGGTAGCCACAATAGATGCGGCGGGTCTCTTCCGCTGTTGCTTAGGCGGTGGAGCTCGCTGAGGCGGTGGAGAAGGCTTACGTGGTGCCTGACTTGGAGGAGGAGGCCCGGGCTGACGTGGTGCCGGACGACTTGGAGGAGGAGGAGTGGGCTCACAATGTGCCGGACTTGGAGGAGGAGTGGCCTCCCGCATTGGCGGACTTGGAGGAGCAGGAGTCTGCAGAGGTGGTGGCTGATTTGGAGGAGCTGGAGTCGACTGCTGACGCGGTGGCGGACTTGGAGGAGGAGCCGGCTGACGCGGTCTCGGTGGCCATGGAAAGACTATGCAATCTTTTCTCCATAGAATGATACGATGTAATGCCTCTCCCAGTGTGCGCTCGTCGTCACCTCCAGGAATGTCAAGCTGTAGCCCCCTATATTCTGCCACCACTTCATCAATCGCGACACGAGCATAGTCAGCTGGAATTGGATTGCAATGGAAGGTTGCTTCAGGGGGATTTGTATAAGCAACGCGTCCGCCACCTTGATGGATATGTTCTTCACTTTGAAGTGTAGCTCACAATTAGTGTTCTCAATGATGTCATCCACAGGGCATGTATCCAGCAGTAGTGTCTCATGGCCAGGTGCGGAACCCACGCTGCTTCTCGGCATGGATGGGATGGTGCTATCCAATGCTAGATCCGCTAGCTCCTGCCGCTGCAGAGACCCCCTTCCCTAGCTGATTTTGTCAATCTGCTACTGCTGCCGCTGGAATAGGAGTGCCAACTCCGCGTGCGAAAGTTCGAGGCCTTTAAGGCGTTCTGCTTCCTGCTTCCTCTGCTCCTCCTCAAGCTTCCTCTTCTTCTCCTCTTCCATCTTACTTCTGGCACGACTTCTGTAGTCGGCGTTCCAGTCTGCAAACCCCTCATACCACGTAACAACGCCTTTGCCTCGTGTTCTTCTTGGGTGTTCATGATTTCCTAGGGCGCGCCTAAGCTCTTCATTCTCTCTGTTAGGCGTGAACATACCCGTTTGAGCCTCTTCTATTGCAGCAAGTAATTTGTCGCCGACTCCTTTAAGACTTGCCTTCTTCAAAACATGGCCTGTCTTTGGGTCCAATGCCCCCCCATGCGCATAGAACCAAGTCCTGCACCTGGGGCCATCTCAATGTAACTGGAGTGACCCTTGCAACCTGCATCTATTCCTCAGCCTTATCCCACTTAGGCCGGGCCACCGCGTAGCCACCTGGGCCCAACCTATGGAACTGCTCCTTTTTTGCGGCATTGATCGTGTTTATTCTCGACCTTTTCTTAGCTAATTCTGATTCCTTAAATTTCACGAAAGCTGGCCAGTGATCTCTTTGCTTCTCTAGTGTTCCCGTGAATTCTGGAGTCTTCTTTCCTCCTTTGACGTACGTGGCCCATATAGTTTTCTGTTGCTTGTTGAATGCAACCACCATCTTCCGAAGAGCAGTGTTCTTGACATTCTCCACATCTTCAGCTGTGGAATGATCTGGTAGTGTGAAATGTCACATGAGAGCTTCCCAAAGCAGTTTTTTGGATCTATCGTCAACAAAAGTAAGATCTGGACGTGGATTTGCTGCCTTTTTCCATTCTTGAATGGAGATTGGGAGTTGGTCCTTCACAAGAACTCCCCATTGACGAATAAACTTGCCCGCATTCTTCTCAGGCGCGACTGGTTCACCATTATCTTGGATGGCATCAATGTTGTACTTTTTGCCTTCCTTCAACTGTTTGGCCGGGCCTCGCACTGTCCTGCTCCCTGCAGATGATTTGCTCGATCCGGAGGGCTGAAAGAAGAAAGATCGATTCGTTAATATATATATATACAAAATCATTTAAAAAAATGTGATGATCACTAGATGCCTGCTTCTATAAACATACCTCGCTGGTATTTGCTATTTCAAGATCATCATCATAGTTCTCGACTTCATCAATTCGGTTTTCCCCATCGAATATCATACCACCCTCCTTGGTATTGTTCAGATATTGGGAGCCGTCATCTTCTTCATTTTGATCATCTGGCCGGCTTGGGGAGCGTATGAGCTCGAACGTAGCCTCTTCTCCTTCGTCTCTGCCGGTATTGTCCGCCATAGCTTTTATTTAACTAATCCAGAAAAATATAAAACAATTTAATATGCATCTCAAATAATAGTAGATAATTGATATGCATCTCGAACAATAGTAGATAATATATATGCATCTCGAAAGATAAAAGTGAATCATAGTAGATAATTAATATGCATCATCGAATATAATCTTGAATACATCGTCTTGAATATTATCGAATAATATATATAATCTCGAATACATCGTCTCAAATATTATCGAATACATCACTAGCTAGCTAATATAGATCGAATACTACCGAATTATCTAGTTCATTCACGGTTCCTGAGGCGCGGGCGGTGGACACCCAAAGAGAAGGAACTGTCGCATGATCATAGCTCGGGTGAGATCCCCGAAGAACCTGCCAGGTATTGGAGAACCTGACGTCCATAGCAGCCATGTAGCGACGGACGTGCTCATCCTCCTCCCTGACACGATGATGTACCACCTCCGGCGGGGTCGGCTCCCTCCGCACCGAAAGTGGCCCACGGAACGCCACCAAAGGAGCTCTAGGTCGACGACAGGACCCGGGGCCGGGTTCCCCACCTAGTGGCGCACCCCTAAAGGTAGCACCTCCCAGTGCCAGCCCTACGGAGCCTAGTCCTGGACATGGCTCCTCTGAAGCAGGACGTCATCGCGAACGGGTCGACGGCGAGGTTGCGGATCGAGCATCATTGACATCGAGAACAAATACTATATGCAAACTAATATATATGATCAATTGTTGCATACGTAAAAATTCGTATCTAGCTAGATCTAGCTAATTCATCTAATTCATCTAGCTAACATTTGATATATATGCATGATAAATAATCTAACATTTCTATCTAGCTAGCTAATCCATCTAATTCATCTAGCTAACATTTGACATTAATCTAACATTCATATCCATCTAATTCATCTAACATTTCACATTAATCTAACATTTCTATCTAATCTAAAATTTGACATTAATATATCTAATTCGATCATCTAATTAACAATTTGACATTAATCTAATTCATCTAGCTAGATAAAACTTTGACATCAACAATTTGACATTAATCTAAAAAACAGAAAACAGAAAATAAGTAAAAAATGTGTGTGTGTGTGCGCGCGCGTGTACATGTGTGTGTACGGGCGGGGGCGCAGCCATGGAGCGCGCGGGGGGCTCACACGCGGGGCGACCGGGGCGGCGATCGACAGGCGCGACAACGGGGCGGCGGCGTACGGGGCGGTGGCGAGACGACGCGGCGATGGGGACTGAGGGAGTCCTGGATTATGGGGTCCTCGGACAGCCGGACTATATACGTGGTCCTGAATGTTGGGCTATGAAGATACAAGATAGAAGACTTTGTCCCGTGTCCGGATGGGACTCTCCTTTGCATGGAAGGCAAGCTTCGCGATTCGGATATGATGATTCCTTTCTCTATAACCGACTCTGTGTAACCCTAGCCCCCTCCGGTGTCTATATAAACCAGAGGGTTTAGTCCATAGGACAACAACAATCATAATCATAGGCTAGCTTCTAGGGTTTAGCCATTGTGATCTCGTGGTAGATCAACTCTTGTAATACTCATATTCATCAAGATCAGTCAAGCAGGAAGTAGGGTATTACCTCCATAGAGAGGGCCCGAACCTGGGTAAACATTGTGTCCCCCGCCTCCTGTTATCATTAGCCTTAGACGCATAGTTCGGGACCCCCTACCCGAGATCCGCCGGTTTTGACACTGACATTGGTGCTTTCATTGAGAGTTCCACTGCGTCTTCATCATAAGGCTTGATGGCTCCTTCAATCATCTATAACAACGCAGTCCAGGATGAGATCTTTCTCCCCGGACAGATCTTCGTATTCGGCGGCTTCGCACTGCGTGCCAACTCGCTTGGCCATCTGGAGCAGATCGATAGCTATGCCCCTGGCCATCAGGTCAGGTATGGAAGCTTAAACTACACCGACGACGTCCGCGGAGACTTGATCTTCGACGGATTTGAGCCCATGACAGCCGCACCCTGCCGCCACGATGAACATGACCTAAATCTGTCATCGGACTGTGCTTAGGAGATAGCGCCTGTAACCGCTCTGGCCCTAGATCCAGAGCATAGCGCGCCATCCGAGGACGGGAGGATCAACCCTGCCACAGAAACCGTAGACTCATTGGCGCTAGAGCCAAACACATATCTGACCTCCAACGAGGCATGGTCATCGGAACTTCGGACTCGTCTCCGGCCATAGGTTCCGAACCGCATGTATCCGCGCCCATTGAATCCGACTGGGCACTGATACGTCTCCAACGTATCTATAATTTTTGATTGTTCCATGCTATTATATTACCTGTTTTGGATGTTTATGGGCTTTACTTTACACTTTTATATCATTTTTGGGACTAACCTACTAACCGGAGGCCTAGCCCGTATTGCTGTTTTTTTGCCTATTTCAGTGTTTCGAAGAAAATGAATATCAAAGGGAGCCCAAACGGAATGAAACCTTCGGGAGTGTGATTTTTGGAACGATGATCCGGAGGACTTGGAGTGCAAGTCAAGAAGCTCCCGAGGCGGCCACGAGGGTGGAGTGCGCCCCCTACTGGGCGCGCCCCCTATCTCGTGGGCCCCTCGGGCGTCCACCGACGTACTTCTTCCTCCTATATATACCCACGTACCCCGAAACCATCAGGGGCGACCACGAAAAGCTATTTCCACCACCGTAACCTTATGTATCCACGAGATCCCATCTTGGAGCCGTCACCGGCGCTTCGCCGGATGGGGAATCCACCATGGAGGGCTTCTACATCAACACCATAGCCTCTCTGATGAGTTGTGAGTAGTTTACCATAGACCTTCAGGTCCATAGTTATTAGCTAGATGGCTTCTTCTCTCTCTTTGATTCTCAATACAAAGTTCTCCTTCCTCTTCTTGGAGATCTATTCGATGTAACTCTTTTTGCGGTGTGTTTGTCAAGATCCGATGAATTGTGGGTTTATGATCAAGTTTATCTATGAGAAATATTTGTATCTTCTCTGAAATCTTTTATGTATGATTAAGTTATCTTTGCAAGTCTCTTCGAATTTTCAGTTTGGTTTGTCCTACTAGATTAATCTTTCTTGCAATGGGAGAAGTGCTTAGCTTTGGGTTCAATCTTGCGGTGTCCTTTCCCAGTGACATCAGGGGCAGCAAGGCACATATTTTATTATTGCCATCGAGGATAAAAAGATGGGGTTTATATCATATTGCATGAGTTTATCCATCTACATCATGTCATCTTTCTTAATGCGTTACTCTGTTCTTATGAACTTAATACTCTAGATGCATGCTTGATGGCGGTCGATGTGTGGAGTAATAGTAGTGATGCCTATATACATGATCATGCCTAGATAATCTCATAATTATTCGCTTTTCTATCAATTGCTCGACAGTAATTTGTTCACCCACCGTAATACTTATGCTGTCTCGAGAGAAGCCACTAGTGTAACCTATGGCCGCCGGGTCTATCTTTTATCATATAAAGCTTTCAATCTACTTTTATTTGCATCTTTACTTTTCCAATCTATATTATAAAATACCAAAAATATATTTATCTTATCATACTATCTCTATTAGATCTCACTTTCGCAAGTGCCCGTGAAGGGATTGACAACCCCTTTATTGCGTTGGTTGCAAGTTCTTTGTTTGTTTGTGTAGGTGCGTGGGACTTGTGAGGAGCCTCCTACTGGATTGATACCTTGGTTCTCAAAAACTGAGGGAAATACTTACGCTACTGTGCTGCATCACCCTTTACTCTTCAAGGAAAACCAACGCAAGCTCAATACGTAGCAAGAAGGATTTCTGGCGCCGTTGCCTGGGAGGTCTTCGCTCAAGTCAAGAAATACCAAGTACCCATCACAAACTCATCTCCCTCGCATTTACATTATTTGTCATTTGCCTCTCGTTTTCCTCTCCCCCACTTCACCTTTGCCGTTTTATTCGCCCTCTCTTTCCCAATCTTCTTCTTCTTCTCTCTTTCACTTTCCCTTTCGTTTGCTCATGTGTTAGATCCTTTACCTTGTCTTAATGGCTAGTCCTCCTATCCTCGTTGTTACTACCGAACATGAAATTCTTAGTTTTAAACAAGGGGGGGGGGAGAAAATTTAAAAGATGCTTGGCATAGAATTTGCAATGCTCAAAATAAATCTACTAGGAAGCTTTCTACTTCCGTTCTTCTTCGCAATTTTTATGTAGGCATTACTCCTTGGAATAGATGCATTCTTGATACCATTACCGGAGGGGATTTCTTGAATAGCCATACGTTTGATGCTTATAATGCTATGTTAGATTTGTTTGGCTCACCACCTCTTTTGGTTAATGGAACTATTTTAACATTTGAACATGTGATGCAAAGGCTTGAAATTATTGAAAATAAAATTTCCACTATTGAGATAATTAAAAATTTGGATAAAAGAACCACAACCAAATTACCCAATATGGATCTAAGGTTGGGACTACTCTGAAAAATATTAAAGAAAAGGAACCTATAGTTAATGAAAGAATAGAACAAGATTCTACAAGAATTGGTAAAATTCAGGATATAATTACTAATTTAGGGTCTGCCTTTTCATCTATGAAAAATACTCCAACTGCTCCTATTAAATTTGGCAAATTAATGTATGCTCCTAAAAATAAGGGTGAATCTTCTAGTAAGGAAAATGCGGATCTCAAATCCATAAGTGTTCACCCTAGTTTTTCCACTATCATAAAGGAACCTTTTGCTTCAAATGAATGTCTTGATTTTTTGCCTAGGAGCTTAATCATTGCTAAAAAGAAAGAAACTCCTAAAAATTATAAGTGCGCTATTGAAGAATCAAGTGTCAAAGATGGCACTACTTAGATCTATCCTCGCTTTTATGCCTAGCTAGGGGCGTTAAACGATAGCGCTAGTTGGGAGGCAACCCAATTTTATTTATGTTTTTTTGTTTTTGTTCCTGTTTAGTAATAAATTTTGCATCTACCTTCTGTTTATATGTATTTTCATGTTTTATTTAGTGTTTGTGCCAAGTAGAACCTATAGGATAACCTATGGTGATAGTTGATTTGATTTTGCTGAAAAACAGAAACTTCGTGCTCACGAGAAAAAAAATCAATAAATCACAGAAATGTGCTTTTGCGTTGATTCTTTTTGCTGTAGATAAATAGACAAATTGCCTAAGACGTCCTATTTTGGTAGGATTTTTGGAGTTCCAGAATTATTCTAAACTTACAGATTGCTACAGATTGTTCTGTTTTTGACAGATTCTGCCTTTCGTGTGTTGTTTGCTTATTTTGATGCATCTATGGCTAGTATGTAATGGTATGAAACATAGAGAACTTGGAATACAGTAGTTTTAACAGCAATATAAATAAAGAATGAGTTCATTATAGTACCTTATGTGGTGGTTTTTCTTTCTTTCTCTAACGGAGCTTATGAGATTTCCTGTTGTGTTTTGTGTTGTGAAGTTTTCAAGTGTTGGGTAAAAATTTGATGGAATAAGGAGTGGCAAGAGCCTAAGCTTGGGGATGCCCATGACACCCCATGATATTCAAGAATAGCCAAAAGCCTAAGCTTGGGGATGCCCCGGGAAGGCATCCCCTCTTTTGTCTCTGTTCATTGGTAACTTTACTTGGAGCCATATTTTTATTCGCCACATGATATGTGTTTTGCTTGGAGCGTCTTGTATGATATTAGTCTTTTCTTTTTAGTTTAGCACAATCATCCTTGCTGTAGACACCTTTTGGGAGAAGCCCACTTGATTGGAAATTATTAGAATACTCTATGTGCTTCACTTATATCTTTTGAGCTAGATAATTTTTGCTCTAGTGCTTCACTTATATCTTTTAGAGCACGGATGTGGCTTAATTTTGAAGAAATTGTTGTTCTCTCATGATTCACTTATATTATTTTTAGAGTCTCTTAGAACAGCATGGTATTTGCTAAGGTTATAAAGTTGGGTATAATAAAAACTATCATAGGAAGTGAATTGGATGCTATGATCAATTTGATACTTGATAATTGTTTTGAGATATGGAGGTAGTAATATTAGAGTCATGCTAGTTGGGTTATTATGAATTTAAAGAATGCTTGTGTTGAAGTTAGCAAGTCCCATAGCATGCACGTATGGTTAAAGTTGTGTAACAAATTTGAAACATGAGGTGTTCTTAGATTGTGCATCCTTATGAGTGGCGGTCGGGGACGAGCGATGGTATTTTCCTACCAATCTATCCCTCTAGGAGCATGCACATAGTGCTTGGTTTTTGATGACTTGTAGATTTTTGCAATAAGTATATGAGTTCTTTTGACTAATGTTGAGTTCGTGGATTATACACACTTTTATCTTTCCATCATTGCTAGCCTCTTCGATACCGTGCATTGCCCTTTCTCACCTTGAGAGTTGGTGCAAACTTCGTCGGTGCATCTAAACCCCGTGATACGATATGCTCTATCACACATAAACCTCCTTATATCTTCCTCAAAACAGACACCATACCTACCTATTTATGGCATTTCCATAGCCATTCCGAGATATATTGCCATGCAACTTTCCACTGTTTTGTTTATCATCATGACATACATTACTATTGTCATATTGCCTTGCATGATCATGTAGTTGGCATTGTATTTGTGGCAAAGCCACCATGCATAAATTTTCATACATTTCACTCCTGATTCATTGCCCATCCCGGTACACCGCCGGAGGTATTCATATAGAGTCATATCTTGTTCTAGTTTTGAGTTGTAATTCATAAGTTGTAAATAAATAGAAGTGTGATGATCATCATTATTAGAGCATTGTCCCTAAAGAAAAAAAATAAAGGCCAAAAAGAAAAAAAAGGGGGAAAGGCCAAAGAAAAAAGAAAAAAAAGAAAGAAGAAAGGCCAAAAAAAGGCCCAAAAAAAAGAAAAAAGGGGGCAATCTTACTATCTCTTTTTCCACACTTGTGCTTCAAAGTAGCACCATGTTCTTCATATAGCGAGTCTCATATGTTGTCACTTTCATATACTAGTGGGGATTTTTCATTATAGAACTTGGCTTGTATATTCCTATGATGGGCTTCCTAAAATGCCCTAGGTATTCGTGAGCAAGCAAGTTGGGTGCACACCCACTAGTTTCTTTTGTTGAGCTTTCACACATTTATAGCTCTAGTGCATCCGTTGCATGGCAATCCCTACTCCTCATGTTGACATCATTTGATGGGCATCTCCATAGCCCGTTGATTATCCTCGTCAATGTGAGACTTTCTCCCCTTTTTCTTCTCCACACAATCCCCATCATTATATTCTATTCCACCCATAGTGCTATATCCATGGCTCACGCTCATGTATTGCATGAAAGTTGAAAAAGTTTGAGATTATTTAAGTACGAAACAATTGCTTGGCTTGTCATCGGGGGTGTATAAGATGGGAGCATTTTTGTGTGAAGAAAATGAAGCATAGCCTAACTATATGATTTTGTAGGAATGAACTTTCTTTAGCCATGTTATTTTGAGAAGACATGATTGCTTTGATTAGTATGCTTGAATTATTACTATTTCTTATGTCAATATGAACTTTTATTTTGAATCATTTGGATCTGAACATTCATGCCACAATAAAGAAAATTACATTGAAAATTATGCTAGGTAGCATTCCACATCAAAAATTCTGTTTTTATCATTTACCTACTCGAGGACGAGTAGGAATTAAGCTTGGGGATGCTTCATACGTCTCCAACGTATCTATAATTTTTGATTGTTCCATGCCATTATATTACCTATTTTGGATGTTTATGGGCTTTATTTACACTTTTATATCATTTTTGGGACATACCTACTAACCGGAGGCCCAGTCCATCTTGCTGTTTTTTTGCCTATTTCAGTGTTTCGAAGAAAAGGAATAGCAAACGGAGTCCAAACGGAATGAAACCTTCGGGAGCGTGATTTTTGGAACGAACGTGATCCAGAGGACTTGGAGTGCAAGTCAAGAAGCTCCCGAGGCGGCTACGAGGGTGGAGGGCGCGCCCCCTACTGGGCGTGCCCCCCTATCTCGTGGGCCCCTCGGGCGTCCACCGACGTACTTCTTCCTCCTATATATACCCACGTACCCTGAAACCATCAGGGGCGACCATGAAAAGCTATTTCCACCACCGTAACCTTCTGTATCCGCGAGATCCCATCTTGGAGCCATCACCGGCGCTCCACCGGAGGGGGAATCCACCACGAAGGGCTTCTACATCAACACCATAGCCTCTCCGATGAGTTGTGAGTAGTTTACCACAGACCTTCGGGTCCATAATTATTAGCTAGATGGCTTCTTCTCTCTCTTTGATTCTTAATACAAAGTTCTCCTTCCACTTCTTGGAGATCTATTCGATGTAACTCTTTTTGCGGTGTGTTTGTCGAGATCCGATGAATTGTGGGTTTATGATCAAGTTTATCTATGAGAAATATTTGTATCTTCTCTGAATTCTTTTATGTATGATTAAGTTATCTTTGCATGTCTCTTCGAATTTTCAGTTTGGTTTGGCCCACTAGATCGATCTTTCTTGCAATGGGAGAAGTGCTTAGCTTTGGGTTCAATCTTGCGGTGTCCTTTCCGAGTGACAGCAGGGGCAGCAAGGCACGTATTGTATTGTTGCCATCGAGGATAAAAAGATGGGGTTTATATCATATTGCATGAGTTTATCCCTCTACATCATGTCATCTTTCTTAATGCGTTTCTGTTCTGATGAACTTAATACTCTAGATGCATGCTAGATAGCGGTCGATGTGTGGAGTAATAGTAGTAGATGCAGGTAGGAGTCGGTCTACTTGTCATGGACGTGATGCCTATATACATGATCATGCCTAGATAATCTCATAATTATTCGCTTTTCTATCAATTGCTCGACAGTAATTTGTTTACCCACCGCAATACTTATGCTATCTCGAGAGAAGCCACTAGTGAAACCTATGGCCCCTAGGTCTATCTTTTATCATATAAAGCTTTCAATCTACTTTTATTTGCGTCTTTACTTTTCCAATCTATAATATAAAATACCAAAAATATATTTATCTTATCATACTATCTCTATCAGATCTCACTTTCGCAAGTGGTCGTGAAGGGATTGACAACCCCTTTATTGCGTTGTTTGCGAGTTCTTTGTTTGTTTGTGTAGGTGCATGGGACTTGTGAGGAGCCTCCTACTGGATTGATACCTTGGTTCTCAAAAACTAAGGGAAATACTTACGCTACTGTGCTGCATCACCATTTCCTCTTCAAGGAAAACCAACGCAAGCTCAAGACGTAGCAGGCACCGATCTTGGAGTTCAGCTCTGCGGACATCTTCCAACACTCACCCCTAGGTGATGTGCTGAACTCATTGAAGTCCCTCTCCTTGTCAGGAGATTCTTGGCCGAACTATGTCCGGCTTGAGTGGGAAACGGACGACGAAGAACTTCGTTACCCACCCACCACCCACTTGATAGCCACTATCGACGACTTGACCGACATGCTTGATTTCGATTCCGAAGACATCGACGGTATAGACGATGATGCCGGAGAGGAGTAGGAACCACCGCCCACAGGGCGCTGGACAACCACCTCCTCATAGGACATATACATGGTGGATACGCCCAAAGAAGAGAATGGCGATGACAAAAAGGATCCAGTTGAGGATAAACCTGCTGAGAAGCTGCCAAAGCACCGACCTCAGTGGCGCCGCTCTAAACCACGCCATGGTAAAAACAGCAATACTGGCACAAGAGAAAATAGCACTCCGGATGATGTCGAAGACAACGAAGACCCCGCCAAGCCATGTTTCGAACAGGCTGAACGGGAAGACGGGCGAGCCAGCCCTGATGAACAGGCCATGAACGATGACTCAGAGGACAGCAATTACATGCCTCTCTCCGAGGACGAGGTGAGCCTTGGTGACGAAGAATTTATCGTGCCTGAGGATCCCGTCGAGCAGGAGCGTTTTAAGCGCTGGCTAATAGCCACTGCAAAGAGCCTGAAGAAGAAGAAGCAACAGCTTCAAGCTGACCAAAATTTGCTCACTCATAGATGGACTGAGGTCCTGGCAGCCGAGGAATATGGACTCGAACGGCCAACCAAAAGTTACCCGAAGCGTAAACTACTACCTCAATTCGATGACGAGGCGCTGGAGCCTGTACTACCAGCGCATATTACGGCTGACCGACCACCACGTGGCCGAGATAAAGCGGCAACTCGGCCCGAACACCAGCCCGCACTACCTCGCCGAACAAATAGAAACACAACAGCACGGGGATACACACATGACCTGCGATACGACTTGGAAAACAGAGCAGGCCAGACCAGATCGATCTATGGATCGCGGGGGTGCGCCCCAATACGCGACGACGACCACCATGCTGGACATAACAATTACAAACCTGTCCGGGCCAAATACTGCATACCAGCTTCATCCGAGCTGCATTGCGATGTAGCCCGACATAGAGGCACCTCACACCCCCCTATGCTTCATGGATGAAGTAATGGAATATGAATTTCCAGAAGGGTTTAAACCCGTAAACATTGAATCATATGATGGGAAAATAGATCCCGTGGTATGGATTGAGGACTTCCTTCTCCATATTCATATGGCCCGCGGTGATGATCTCCATGCCATCAAGTACCTCCTGCTAAAACTCAAGGGACCAGCTCGGCACTGGTTGAACAGTCTGCCCGAAAGCTCTATTAGTAGTTGGGAGAACCTGGAAGACGCATTCCTTGACAACTTCCAAGGCACCTATGTCCGACCTCCGGATGCCGATAACTTAAGTCATATAATCCAACAACCCGGAGAGCCAGCTAGGAAATTCTGGACCCGGTTCTTAATTAAAAAGAACCAGATCGTCGACTGTCCGGATGCCGAAGCCCTAGCAGCCTTTAAGGATAACATCCGTGACGAATGGCTTGCCCGACACCTCGGCCAAGAGAAGCCGAAGTCCATGGCAGCCCTTATGACGCTCATGACCCGCTTCTGTACGGGCAAGGATAGCTGGCTAGCTCGTAGGAACAACACCTCAAGTAAACCTGGCACTTTTGAAGCCAGAGATAGCAACGGCAAGCCCCGACGCAACAGACACAAGCATCAAAATAATGCCGACAACGCCGAAGACACGGCCGTTAATGTCGGATTCAGTGGCTCCAAGTCCAGTCAGCGGAAAAAGCCATTTAAGAGAAACAATCCGGGCCCGTCCAGTTTGGACCGCATGCTCGATCGTCCATTTCAAATCCATGGCACCCCCGATAAACTAGCCAATCATACCAACAGAGGATGTTGGGTCTTTAAACAGGCCATCAAGTTAAATGCCGAAAACAAGGAAAAAGGGTCACAAAGCGATGACGACGAGGAACCCCAGCCATCGAACACAGGGGGACAGAAGAAGTTTCCTCCCCAAGTTAAAACGGTGAACATGATATATGCTACCCATATCCCCAAAAGGGAGCGAAAGCGCACGCTAAGGGACGTCTACGTGATGGAGCCAGTCGCCCCAAAATACAACCTGTGGTCCGCCTGTTCGATCACTTTTGGTCGAAGGGACCATCCTACCAGTATCCGTCATGGCGCTTCAGCCACACTGGTTCTCGACCCTATCATTGATGGATTCCACCTCACACGCGTCCTCATGGACGGTGGAAGCAGCCTGAACCCGCTCTATCAGGATACAGTGTGCAAAATGGGTATCGATTCCTCAAGGATCAAGCTCACAAAAACCACCTTTAAAGGTGTCACACCAGGTGTGGAGGCCTGTTGTACGGGCTCAATCACACTAGAAGTGGTCTTCGGATCCCCGGATAACTTTCGAAGCAAAGAATTGATCTTCGATATCATCCCCTTCCGCAGTTGCTATCACGCACTGCTCGGACGAACCGCATTCGGTCGATTCAATGCGGTGCCGCACTACGCCTACCTCAAGCTCAAGATGCCCGGACCACAGGGTGTCATAACGGTCAATGGAAATATGGAACACTACCTCCGTACTGAGGAGCACACCGCGGCCCTTGCAACAGAAGTATAGAGTAGCCTTTTTTAGGCAGAACCTCAATCCGGCAGAAAGGCCACTGGACACCGTCAAGCGAGTCTGAACTACTCTGCAGCAGGACTGTCCAACCCGTCCAGAGCTTGACTAGCAATTCGGCCTCCGTCCTAGTCTCAATCAAGCGGCGACATTTGTGCCACGTGTACATAATTACGCTCTCAAAATACCATGGGCATGGACGGAGGCACAGCTAGACCAGGGTCCATAATACGACTCAACCGCTCCTGGACCCGCATACTTTTACTATTCCTTTTTCTTTTCAGGTTTATTTCTTCTGGCCTCCTTTCCGGACAACCTGATCATCGGACCTATCAAGGGACGTATACACCAAGAAGGCAAAAAGCTTAAATGTGCAAGGAAATTCATAGCCGGTCTCTGCTAATGATCGTTATACCTATCTTAAAACCTGCACGCAGCCTGCCCTTGGTCATGGCATGTCAAATAGTCCTATTGCTTATTGCATTACTTGTAAGTACGCCTTGACGTATTAGTTAAAATATAATGGAAAATAATTTGCGGCTCTATATTTGCAGCATCAGCTTATTGCTTAATTTTTTCCTTTTCTTTATATATATATTTTTATAATTTGCACCCGTACACTCTGGTATGACTTAATTCATCAGGAGCTTTATTACGCCCCATAAAACGACAGGAAAGTCCGAACACTTCTACAGTAGTTCGGCACCCCGAGTTGTAGCATTATATGCATCGGCTCCGAATCATGTATTGGGTCAATAGTTGGGTTGCCCGGCTCCTGTGCTTGCTACCCTACGTTCCGCTATATCGGCTAGGGTAGTAAAGGGAGAACTACTGCGATTGTGTCTTGGTTCTTTTAGACGAGCACCTCAGTAGAGAAAGCCGAAAACCGACTGTCATGATGCGGCGAGAGCTGGTCAGCTGTTCGAGAGGTTACAAATCATTAGCGATTTTTTCTGCATCATGCGATGAATCGGTTTTTATCCGATTAAAGCGTATATAGCGCCCCAAGTTTGGTCTTCTGAACACCAGGGGCTACGCCCAAGTTTGTCTCGTCAAACTCCTATGGCTAAGTGAGAAACATAACGCAGAATAGTCCGATTGCCTGGTTCGTTGTGCTAAACACCTCCTTAAAGGACCAAAACCTTGGATAAAGAGTGTTTAGATTTATCCCGAACACCCCCGTACTACCTACATGGGGGCAGAAGTCGACGACTGGCATTTCTCAGATTTATTAAAACAGCCGCACATGAGGTGTAGTTTTAAACAAACTTTACACTACATAACCGAACTGTTTCATATTACAGGACATGATAAACATGAGTGTATTCATGGGAATATGATATCCTTAGTACATTGCTCCGCCACAAGGCAGGACCCCTCCATGACACTATTATAATACAAATCGGGCTTGCCGTGCTCCTTTCCTTCGGGCGGTCCATCGGTCATCAACTTCGTGGCATCCATCTTCGCCCAGTGCGTCTTGGCGCGGGCGAAGGCCATCTGTGCACCTTCAATGCAGACAGACCGCTTAATGGGATCAAGCCGAGGACAGGCACTGACTAGCCGCTTCACGAGTCCGAAGTAGCTGCTAGGACTAGCTTCGACAGGCCATAGCCGGATTATCAAATCCTTCGTGGCTAGTTCATCCGCCTTATGCAGCTCGACCATTTGCTTCAGCTGGTCGCTAAAAGGCACTGGATGTTTTGGTGCAAGGTACTGCGACCAGAACAACTTCTTTGTAGAGCTTTCCTCTTCGGCTCGATAGAATTCCACAGCA
Source organism: Triticum aestivum (assembly GCF_018294505.1). Classification (NCBI taxonomy): domain Eukaryota; kingdom Viridiplantae; phylum Streptophyta; class Magnoliopsida; order Poales; family Poaceae; genus Triticum; species Triticum aestivum. The sequence goes on from NC_057803.1 coordinate 668,208,467, forward strand.
TCTGATATACTGTGCGGCAGATCCGCAAATGCCCGTGGAGAGCTCCAAATCCGGGTCAGTAAAAGGAACTTTTCCCTCACATATTTGCTCTGCATTATAAAATCCTTACCCGTCGCGATCTTCTTGGCCGCCTGGATTTCCTGGAGGGCGCCCTGGGCTTCGGCTCGGGCATCTTGTGCGCCTGGCGGGCCTTGGAAGGTTCGGACTCTTGCTCCTTAAAATCATGCTCCAAGGACTCGCATCTTCTGACTGCGTCCTAGATCTCTTGCTGGACCTCCTTGACCCAGGCCTCATGCTTCTCGCATGCGGTCTGCTCCTTGGCCGCCTTGTCCTCGGCCTCGGCCAGCGCCTTCGTAAGGGCCATTACTTCGGTCACGGCCCCTAATAAATATAAATGACACTTTAGTCAGAACAAATCATTCACTATATCTAGACTTAGATAAAAATCAACGCATACATTTGCTTTCTTTTAGCTACTCCTTTACATGGCCGAGTTCTTCCTCGGCCTGCTCCAGACTCTGCTTCAGTCCGGAGACTTCCGCAGTATGAGCGGATGCAGCTAGCAGCGATGCCTGCTTGTTCACATAAACATTTTAGATTAGTCTTCTACGAAGTTTATTTGATCCTCTGTTCGGCTTTTCTTTCCGAACACCGGATAGAGTATCAGGGGCTACTATCTATACTGTGACATTCCTTTTAAAAGTCGTGTGGCTTACCTCAAAGCTTGTTTGAAGGCTCATGCACGCTTCGGTCAGTCCGCTTTTCGCAGACTGAATTCTCTCAATCACCACACCCATGAGGGTACGGTGTTCTTCCACAATGGAAGCGCCTTGCAACGCTTCCAGCAAATTGTCCGGCGCCTCCGGATGGATGGAGGCCACCGGTGGAACAGGCATGCCCCCTTCCTTTAGGGGTTGCTCACCTGAATCCGGAGCCGTATGGGTCTCTAGAATAGTATTCAGTTGGGGGCCGGATTGACTATAGCTCCCACCGTCAGTCTCTGCAGGGACATGCTCCCCCATATGTTCGGCGGGCGAGGTTCTACCCCCGGGCACCATCGGGACGGCCTCCTGAGCCTCTCCCTGGCTCGGGATCCTTCGAGACAACACTTCGGTGTTGACCACGGCCTTGGGTGAGGAGGCCGTCTGAAGGGACCCACTGTCCATCGCCGACAGGTCCAGCGACCCCTCTGAAGAGGAGGACAGCTCGATGTTTAACCGAGCCGGACTGCAAGCGCATGACCTAACAGGTTAAAAAATTTATAGTAAAAAGGCCGGATACATTATTGCGTTTGGATACTTATGATTTAGCCAGGGGCTTGACCCTGGGCTCCCACTCCGGGCTACTGTCGGTGGCTGTCCTACGACTGTCCGGAGGAGAAGCTTTCCCCTTCTTGGACGCCTTGGCCTCCAAATGAGTGGAGCCCACCCTCTTTTTTCTCCCCCTGCAGGGGGATGGATGGATTTCTTCTTCCTCCTCCTCTTTCGTGTCATCTTCGGCGGTGGAGGAGCGATCCTCGGCGTCTTCGGACATTGCGTCCGAAGCTCCCTTGCGACGGGGACCATCTCTGGTCCCCTTGGCCTTCGTCTTGGCCTTTTTCTCCGATACCTCATAAGGTGCCGGAAACAGCATCTTCGTCAGAAGTGGGGTTTCTGGTCCTTCGGGCAGCGGAGCCGGACAATCAATCTGCTCTGCTATTTCTATCGAGGCCTGAATAAATAGAGGGGGAAGCTTAGACTCCTTCCTCTAATATGCAATGAAAGGTATACCTTGGAAAACATGCAAAAACTTACCGGATTAGCCTGGCGCTTTGAGCTAAGCCCACGATCCTCGGTCGTGGGCGGTGGTGTCTCGCTGGCCTTAAAAAGCACCTTCCAGATATCTTCATGCGTTGTGCCGAAGAGCTCTAGTAGCGTCTGGTGCTTGGCTGGATCAAACTCCCAAAAATTGCAAGTCCGGTGTTGGCACGGAAGGATCCGGCGGATGAGCATGACCTGTATCACGTTGACGAGCTTGATTCTCTTGCTTATCATGTTCTGGACGCACGTCTGGAGCCCGGTCAGCTCGTTTGAAGAGCCCCATGCCAAGCCCTTCTCTTGCCAGGAGGTGAGCCGCATTGGGACACCAGATAGGAATGCGGGGGCCGCCGCCCAGTTGGTGTCGCGTGGCTCGGTGATGTAGAACCACCCCGATTGCCACCCCTTTACCGTCTCCACAAAGGAGCCTTCGGGCTAGGTGACATTGGGCATCTTGCCCACCATAGCGCCTCCACACTCCGCTTGCTGACCGCTCACCACCTTTGGCTTCACATTGAATGTCTTCAGCCATAACCCAAAATGAGGTGGGATGCAGAGAAAGGCCTCACACACAATGATAAATGCTGATATGTTGAGGATGGAGTTGGGGGCCAGATCATGGAAGTCCAGCCCGTAATAATGCATCAGTCCGTGGACAAATGGGTGGAGGCGGAATCCCAGCCCGCGGACGAAGTGAGAGACGAATACTACCCTTTCCTGGGGTTCTAGGGTGGGGACGATTTGCCCCTTGGCTAGAAGCTGATGGTTGATCTCCTTGGCTAGGTATCCAACCTCCCGGAGCTTCTTTATGTCCTTCTCCTTGACGGAGGAGGCCATCCACTTGCCTCCTGCTCCGGGTCTCACACACATCTTCGGAATGCTTTTTTCGGCAGAAAAGGTGAGAGCTTGGGCGCTGGAGCTTGAGAGTGAATGAGCAGAGGAAGGAGAAGGCGTGGGTGAAAGAAGGAATCCTTATCCCTTTATAAAGGCGGTAGAAATCATGTGCCTCCCCACTTGCCCTAAAACTCGCTTATTCCCCAAGCGCCATGTTGATGGAACAGTTGGGTTACCCATACCCGCATTGATGAGAATCCTGTGATAAGGGGACATGATCTCTGCTTTGAAAAGACGTGCCAATAAAACCGCACCACGAAATACGGAAGGGCAGGATAAAAACGGTTTGAATAAAGACCGGGCCATGGCGTGATATCACGCTGTGAGTTGTCAGCAGATTGGACTCGTGGGATGTTATACTCTCTACAGTGGTATGTGGGATTTGTTTTGCAGAGCTGGACATGATTCTGGTGTTAAAGATCTACGTTGAAGTATTCGGAGGAGGAACCCGCCTTGCAATGTCGAAGACAATCTGCACGGCGGACTCATCGTCATTGAAGCCTGGTTTAGGGGCTACTAAGGGAGTCCTGGATTATGGGGTCCTCGGATAGCCAAACTATATACGTGGTCCGGACTGTTGGGCTATGAAGATACAAGATAGAAGACTTCGCCCCGTGTCCGGATGGGACTCTCCTTTGCATGGAAGGCAAGCTTGGCAATTCGGATATGAAGATTCCTTTCTCTGTAACCGACTCTGTGTAACCCTAGCCCCCTCCGGTGTCTATATAAACCGGAGGGTTTAGTTCGTAGGACAACAACAATCATAATCATAGGCTAGCTTCTAGGGTTTAGCCATTACGATTGCATGGTAGATCAATGATACGTCCATTTTGCATCATGCTTTTATATCAACATTTATTGCATTATGGGCTGTTATTACACATTATATCTCCATACTTATGGCTATTCTCTCTTATTTTACAAGGTTTACCATGAAGAGGGGGAATGCCGGCAGCTGGAATTCTAGCTGGAAAAAGGAGCAAACATTGGATACCTATTCTGCACTGCTCCAAAAGTCCTGAAAGTCAACGAAACATATTTTTGGATTTATTAAGAATTATTGTGCGAAAGAAGTACATTAGGGGGCCCACAGCCTGGCCAGGAGGGTGGGGGGCGCGCCCCCTCCTACTGGGCGCGCCCCTGTCTCCTAGGCCCCCTGGTGGCCCTCCGGTGTCCATCTTCCGCTATATGAAGGCTTTTACACTGGAAAAAATTGTGGGCAAGCTTACGGGACGAAATTCCGCCGCCACGAGGCGGAACCTTGGCGGAACCAATCTAGGGCTCTGGCAGAGCTGTTCTGCCGAGGACATTTCCCTCCGGGAGGGGGAAATCATCACCAACGTCATCACCAATGATCCCCTCATCGGGAGGGGGGCGATCTCCATCAACATCTTCACCAGCACCATCTCCTCTCAAACCCTAGTTTATCTCTTGTATCCAATCTTGTATCCAAAACCACAAATTGGTACCTGTGGGTTGCTAGTAGGGTTGATTACTCCTTGTAGTTGATACTTATTGGTTTACTTGGTGGAAGATCATATGTTCAGATCATTAATGCATATTATTACACCTCTGATAATGAACATGAATATGCTTTGTGAGTAGTTACATTTGTTCCTGAGGACATGGGTGAAGTCTTGCTATTAGTAGTCATGTGAATTTGGTATTCATTCGATATTTTGATGAGATGTATGTTGTCTTCTCCTCTAGTGGTGTCATGTGAACGTCGACTACACGACACTTCACCATTATTTGGGCCTAGAGGAAGGCATAGGGAAGTAATAAGTAGATGATGGGTTTCTAGAGTGACAGAAGCTTAAACCCTAGTTTATGCGTTGCTTCGTTAGGGGCTGATTTGGATCCACATGTTTCATGCTATGGTTAGGTTTACCTTAATACTTTTGTTGTAGTTGCAGATGCTTGCAATAGGGGTTAATCATAAGTGGGATGCTTGTCCAAGTAAGGGCAGTACCAAAGCACCGGTCCACCCACATATCAAATTATCAAAGTACCGAACGCGAATCATATGAACCTGATGAAAACTAGCTTGACGATAATCCCATGTGTCCTCAGGAACTCCTTTCTCATTATTAGAAGTTGTCCAGGCTTATCCTTTGCTACATAAAGGATTGGGCCACCTTGCTGCACTTTATTTACTTAGTTTACTTGTTACTCGTTACTATTTATCTTATCACAAAACTATCTATTACCAATAATTTCAGTGCTTGCAGAGAATACCTTACTGAAAACCGCTTGTCATTTCCTTCTGCTCCTCGTTGGGTTTGACACACTTACTTATCGAAAGGACTAGATAGATCCCCTACACTTGTGCGTCATCAATGAACTCTTGTAATACTCATATTCATCAAGATCAATCAAGCAGGAAGTAGGGTATTACCTCCATAGAGAGGGCCCGAACCTGGGTAAACATTGTGTCCCCCGCCTCCTATTACCATTATCCTTAGACGCACGGTTCGGGACCCCCTACCCAAGATCCGCTGGTTTTGACACCGACAGGGATGACGATAGAGACGGGCCGGGGCGGCGATGGGGATGGGGGCGGCGACGGGGACGGCGACGGCGACGACACAGGACGGGGGCGGGGGCGACAACGACGACCCGGGACGGGGGCGGCGGCGACGTCGAAGCAGAGGAGAGGAAGTGGAGATGAAACTGCAAATTTTCATAAGCACTATATATAGGTGGGGGTCTTTAGTACCGGTTGAAGCCATGACTTTGTACTAAAGGTCAAATTTGGCCAGACCCAACGGCGCGAAGCGACCCCCTTTATTACCGGGTCATGGCTGCAACCGGTACTAAAGCCCCCCCCCCCTTTAGGACCGGTGGAGCAACGACCCAGTACTAAAGAGGGTGCGCTGGCCCTGGTGTGGTGTGCAAGCTTAGTCCCACCTCGCTAGCCGAGGGGCGACCACACAGGTTTATAAGCCCCAGTGCAGTAGCTCTCTCGAGCTCCTCTCTAAGCAGGCCCTTGTGGCCTAAACAATATGTGCTGCCCTGTTGGGCCTACTGGGCTAGCGGGCCTGCATCTTGGCCCAACTACAGGTTGGGTTTCTAGTTATATGCAGGCCGGTATGGCCCAGTAGGCGGGCTTTTTTAATTTTTTTTCTTATTTTCTTTTCTGCTTTATTTATTTTCTTTTATTTACATCTGAGTTGTTTTTTGCTGTATTTAGAATTTCTTTGTGAATATTTTTTGCTTTAGGTACCAAAAATTACAAACTTTCTGTTAGTGTCAATAGTTTTGAAATTTGAATAGTTTAAATTTGAATTATTTGAAATTTGTGTGAATCACTAGTTTGGGAATAACTTTTACTATGAAAATAGATTTTTCAGTGATTCTTTTTTTATGTTTAATATTAGTGTGTTTCATCATTATATTCAATTTGGTATTACTTAGGTTATTTAAAAAATGAAATACCTTTGTAACATATGAGTTTTCGTCCGAAACCCTGATACTTCGAAAGAGATTGTCCATTTTGTACACGAAGTGGATCCAGTTTTTGCCGTAACCCTCTCTACTTTTTTGCACATGCTATGTGGGTGAAATGATTATACAATGCCAACTTTCAACCTTTTCAGAGTTCATTTGTAGTGCTTTTCAATTTAAGGGTCATTTAGTTAAAAAAAATCAGCAAATGCATGAAAATAGCAAATGATGTCAGAAAGGGTTGAAAGTTGATGATGTGGCTTTAAATGGTGCATACTAAACGCACAAAAAGTCCAGAGTTGTAATAAGTTAAAAAACGAATTGCCTTTGTAATAGATGAGTTTTCGTCCGAAACCCTGATACTTCGATAGAGATTGTCCATTTTGTACACGAAGTGCATCCAATTTTTGCCGTAACCCTCTTAACTTTTTTGCACATGCTATGTGGGTGAAATGTTGATACCATGCCAACTTTAAACTTTTTCAGAGTTCATTTGTAGTGTTTTTAAATTTTAGGGTCATTTAGCTAAAAAAAATCAGTAAATGACCTGAAAATTAGAAAATGAAGTCAGAAACATACACGTTTATCCGTAGCACAAAAGTACAAGTTTCAAATGCAAAACACATAAGCACCCTAACTATTACAAAGATTCCCTACTGTCTTTGGGTGTGAAAATTTCTATTCGCTTGTGTCCCTTTGCGCCATAACCATGGACAATCTTCATCATTTAACTGGATGCTCGGGCCAATATTCACTGTGACGGGAGCAATTTCATGAAACTTTTCAGAATCTTCTGACATGTCTATCTTATCATCCACTCCCATGATGTTTCTTTTCCCTGAAAGAACTATGTGGTGCTTTGGCTCATCGTATGATGTATTCGCTTCCTTATTTTTTCTTTTTCTCAGCTTGGTAGACATGTCCTTCACATAGAAAACCTACACCACATTATTGGCTAGGACGAATTGTTCGTGTGCGTACGCAAGATTTTTGAGATCCACTGTTGTCATTCCGTACTGCGGGTCTTCCTTTACGCTGCCTCCTGTCATATCGACCCATTTGCACCGAAACAAAGGGACCTTCAAATCACATCCATAGTCAAGTTTCCATATCTCCTCTATGTAACCATAATATGTGTCATTTCCCCTACTGGTTGCTACATCAAAGAAGAGACCACTATTTTGGTTGGTGCTCTTTTTTATCTTGGGCCATCATGTAAAATGTATTCCCATTTATCTCGTACCCTTTGAAAGTCATTATATTCGAAGATGGTAACTGGAACAGCAAGTACATGTCATCTTCAATATTGGCGTCATGCATGGCACGTGTCTGCAACCAACTGGCGAAAGTCCTCGTTTGTTCACGTGTAATCTAGTCTTCAGACTGCTCCGGGTATTTGGAGCTTAGAATATTCTTGTGTTCCTCCATATATGGAGCCACTGATGACCCACAAGTATAGGGGATCTATCATAGTCCTTTCGATAAGTAAGAGTGTCGAACCCAACGAGGAGCAGAAGGAAATGACAAGCGGTTTTCAGTAAGGTATTCTCTGCAAGCACTGAAATTGTTGGTAATATATAGTTTTGTGATAAGATAATTTGTAACGAGTAACAAGCAATGAAACTAAATAAGGTGCAGCAATGTGGCCCAATCCTTTTTGTAGCAAAGGACAAGCCTGGACAATTTCTTATAATGAGAAAAGCGCTCCCGAGGACACATGGGAATTATCATCAAGCTAGTTTCATCACGCTCATATGATTCGCGTTCGGTACTTTGATAATTTGATATGTGGGTGGACCGGTGCTTGGGTACTGCCCTTACTTGGACAAGCATCCCACTTATGATTAACCCCTATTGCAAGCATCCGCAACTACAAAAGAAGTATTAAGGTAAACCTAACCACATCATGAAACATATGGATCCAAATCAGCCCCTGACGAAGCAATGCATAAAGTAGGGTTTAAGCTTCTGTCACTCTAGTAACCCGTCATCTACTTATTACTTCCCAATGCCTTCCTCTAGGCCCAAATAGTGGTGAAGTGTCATGTAGTCGATGTTCACATAACACCACTAGAGGAGAGACAACATACATCTCATCAAAATATCGAACGAATACCAAATTCACATGACTACTAATAGCAAGACTTCACCCATGTCCTCAGGAACAAACATAACTACTCACAAAGCATATTCATGTTCATAACCAGAGGAGTATTAATATGCATTAAGGATCTGAACATATGATCTTCCACCAAGTAAACCAATTAGCATCAACTACAAGGAGTAATCAACACTACTAGCAACCCACATGTACCAATTTGTGGTTTTGATACAAGATTGGATACAAGAGATGAACTAGGGTTTGGAGAGGAGATGGTGCTGGTGAAGATGTTGATGGAGATTGACCCCCTCCCTATGAGAGGATCGTTGGTTATGATTTCGCCCTCCCGGAGGGAAGTTTCCCCGGTAGAATAGCTCTGCCGGAGCCCTAGATTGGTTCCGCCAAGGTTCCGTCTCGTGGTGGCGGAGTTTCATCTCGTGAGCTTGCCTCCAATTTTTTCTAGGATAAAATACCTCATATAGCAGAAGATGGGCACCGGAGGGCCACCAGGGGGCCCAGGAGACAGGGGGCCGCGCCCAGTAGGGGGGGCGACCCCCACCCTCCTGGCCAGGGTGTGGGCCCCCTCCAGTACTTTCTTTGCCCAATAATTCTTATTAAATCCAAAAATGACTTTCGTGGAGTTGCAGGTCTTTTGGAGCTGTGCAGAATAGGTTTCCAATATTTGCTCCTTTTCCAGCCAGAATCCCAGCTGCCGGCATTCCCCCTCTTCATGGTAAACCTTGTATAATAAGAGAGAATAGACATAAGTATTGTGATATAACGTGAAATAACAGCCCATAATGTAATAAATATTGATATAAAAGCATGATGCAAAATGGACGTATCAACCCCCCAAGCTTAGACCTCGCTTGTCCTCAAGCGGAAGCCGAAATCAAAAAATATGTCCACATGTTTAGAGATAGAGGTGTCGATAAAAATAAAATACGGACATGAGGGCATTATGACCATTATTATAACAACAACATATATAGATTTTGTCATATGATTTCTTATGCTCAAGTAACAATCTATTCACAATGTCAAGTATGGAACATAAACTTCATTGGAAGCTAATAAACTATAATCTTAGTCATTGAAGCAATTGCAATTTATCATAACTTCAGAAAGAGTCAAGAATAGAGCTTTTCAGCAAGTCCACATAATCAATTATCATATAGTCTTCTACAATTGCTAACACTCACGCAATACTTATGGTTATGAAGTTTCAATCAGACACGGAGAAAGATAGGGGCTTATAATGTTGCCTCCCAACGTATTTAGCTTTAGGTGATGTCAACAATAATAATTCATGCTAACGAACATCCAATTGGATATATGTATCAGGATCTTTCGAACACGAGGTGCTTGCCAAAGGATAAAATGAAAAAGGGAAAGGTGAAAAGATCACCTTGACTCTTGCATAAAGTAAAAGACGTAAAGTAGAAGATAGGCCCTTCGCAGAGGGAAGCAGAGGCTGTCATGCGCTTTTAGGGTTGGATACACAAAATCTTAGTGCGAAAGAACGTCACTTTATATTGCCACTTGTATATGGACCTTTATTATGCAGTCCGTCGCTTTTATTGCTTCCATAACAAGCTCGTATAAAGCTTATTTTATCCACACTAATAAGTCATGCATATTTAGAGAGCAATTTTTATTGCTTGCACCGATGAAAACTTACTCGAAGGATCTTAATCAATCCATAGGTAGATATGCTGGACTCTCATGGCAAAACTCGGTTTAAGGATATTTGGAAGCACAAGTAGTATCTCTACTTGGTGCTAAGAAGTTTTGGCTAGCATGAGGGGGAAAGGCAAGCTCAACATGTTTGAATGATCCGTGACAATATACTTTAACTGAGATGCGAGAAAACATAAACCATTATGCTATCTTCCTTGTCCAACATCAAATCGTTAGCATGCCATACTTTAATGAGTGCTCACAATTATAAAAGATGTCCAAGATAGTGTATTTATATGTAAAAACTCTCTTTCCTTATTTCTTCCTATTAATTGCAACAATGACCAAAAGTACGTTTATCAACTCTCAAAAACTTTTAAGCCTCATACTTTCTATGTGTGAAGTCATTACTGTCCACAAGATCAATATGAACTCTTTTATTTCTTTTTATTCTTTCTATTTTTTTTCTCAAGATCATAGCAAGATAGCAAAGCCCTTTGACTCAACACTAATCTTTACTATAGATAACTCACGGACTCGATTACATAGAGATCACAAAGCAAAACTCAAAACTAATTCATACCAAGACTTCAATCTACTAGATCAAGATATTACTAAAAGGATCGAACTAAGTAAAACGGTAAAGATAGGAGTGTGATGGTGATACGATACGGGGGCACCTCCCCCAAGCTTGGCAGTTGCTAAGGGGACTTCCCATACCCATGTGATTATGTCCTCGGAGGTGGTCAAGGTGGTGATGCTGACGGTGGATAATCGCACATCGAGCGTAAAAGCTCCTCCAACTTGTAGATAATGCCCTTGAGTCCGGCAACATGATCTTTCAACAAAATATTTTCCTGTGTGAGATACTTGTTTTCAATGCGAGCCAACTCAATCATCTTGAAAGCTTCAATCTTAGTCAGGGTAAAGAGGTTAGGAAGAGATTGAGGGATATCTTCTTCTTTCGCCACCGGAGCTTGATCCTCCATGACCTTGTTGATCCCTTCATCCCTGTTGATCTCCTCCGGTTCTTCCCTTTTCAGCTCTATCTTCTATATCCAAGCATCCTTGTCTTCATTGTTGGAGGAGGGTGACATCATGATGCTCTAGATCTGTCAGAAAAATAGCTCGAAACGAAGACAGAAGATTTTTGCGAGATACGGTGGTCAAAACTGTCGGGAGATTATATAATGAATTTTTTACCGACTAAAATACGTAACGTGCAAGAAAACGGAGTCCGGGAGGC